>NW_027507788.1:9133349-9203349 GCF_037356315.1 Lithobates pipiens | reverse complement strand
CAATACATATTATGTTGCCATGGTTGACACCGTCAAGAAATCTGTCCTAAGAAATGCCATGTAAGGATGCAACAAAAATATGAAAACAGGTGAAAAAAGTATATTATTAAAAGAAAAAAAATGAAAATTGTTTATAGAAATTTCCCTTGGGATTATTAAGGTCTTCTGAATCTGAATGAGGCACAGAGCACAGAGCAGATGCAGAGCAGATGCACAGAGCAACTTAGTTATATGTTGTCCTATTAAGGTTTCTATCTAATTTGCTTCTAATATAAGTCCTGTTTTTTAAATTGTAGCTTTCAGATTTATCTATTTGTACAATCTAGAAAAGTTTCTCTATGTGTGCTTAAAATTTATTTTATAGCCCAGCAGGATACATTGTCTCCATTTTTTTTTTTTTTTGTATATACCGTATTGATAAAGTGGTGAGTAAGTGCAGAGATCCATCACATTAAGCTTTGGTCCCCGGGGGGAGCCCGGTGACGTGACCCCGCCACGCTGGTACATACTTTTACTTGCCGCTTGGTCACAAGCCAATAAACTTGTCTGTCTGGTGCTGCCAAGTTGTTGTCGAAGGAAGACGACTTTTCGCATAATTCATAGTGATTGGCTTTCCTTAGAAAATAGGATACAGAGGAAGGCTGCAAGGCCTTCCGTAGAGGAAACTCATCGTAGGGCTAATTTAGTCAGAACCCAAATAACCTCCTGATAGGTTTCACTGAGTGTGGAGAGAAAGGGAAGTGCATTGGGTGAATCCTGTACAAACAAGGGGCGATGATAGCTGATGGGAATGTTGATCCTCCAACCTCAGAATGATTAAAGCCCTTTGGCTGTTGTGTTTTTTTCAAATGAATATTTTTTTTCTGTAGCAATGTGTGCTATGAGAACGTCAACCTTTTATGTATCATGCATTGATTGTGCCCTTTAAACCATGACCAGTCCAGCCGATGGTGAGGCTTATGACTACAACAAGTATGTAGAGTCCATCTGGGATCCTAACAAATCCTCTCCCATTGTCTACCTGGGGTTCCAATATGTCTCATCTCCATGTCTATGAGGTGTACTACTATATCCCCTCCTAGTGTCTATGTGGGGTTCCAATATGTCTTCTCTCCATGTCTCAGTGGGGTACAACTATCACCACTCCCAATGTCTATGTGAGGTACCAATATGTCTTCTCTCCGTGTCTCGGTGGGGAACCACTAGATCCCCTCCCACTATCTATGTGGGGTTCCAATATGTCTTCTCTCCATGTCTCGGTGGGGAACCACTATATCCCCTCCCACTATCTATGTAGGGTACCAATATGTCTTCTCTCCATGTCTCGGTGGGGAACCACTATATCTCCTCCCACTATCTATGTGGGGTTCCAATATGTCTTCTCTCCATGTCTCAGTGGGGTACAACTATCTGCCCTCCCACTATCTATGTGGGGTTCCAATATGTCTTCTCTCCATGTCTCAGTGGGGAACCACTATATCCCCTCCTACTATCTATGTGGGGTTCCAGTATGTCTTCTCTCCATGTCTCAGTGGGGTACAACTATCTGCCCTCCCAATGTCTATGTGAGGTACCAATATGTCTTCTCTCCATGTCTGTGTGGAGTAGCACTATATCCTCTCCCAATGTCTATGTGGGATTCCAATTTGTCTTCTCTCCATGACTTTGTGGGGTACCAGTGTATCTTCCCCATCTCTAAATAGGTATATCTTTTCCCAATATCTGCATGGAGCACCAACAGATCTTCTTTCTTATGTCTGAATAGGGTCCTTATGTCTATACACCTATATATTTTCTCCCCACGTCTACGTGGTGTTCCAATATACTGTACATGCTCCCCATGTTTGAATAAGGGTCCAATAAATCTTTTCCCTATATCTACATGGAGTTCCTATATACCTTCGCCCCATGTCTGTGCAGGGTTTCAAGATACCATCTCCTCATGTCTGTGTGGGGTTTCAGTATATCTCCCACTGATGTCTGAATAGGTTTCCAATATTTCTTATCCCCATTTCTATGCAGAGTTCCAATATATTTTCTCCCAATGTATATGTGAGGTTCCAATGTATCTTCTCCTAATGTCTGTGTGGAGTTCCAATATAACATGTCCCTATGTCTACGTGGGTTTTCTTTCATGTGTCTTCTTGCCATGTCTACTTGGGGTTCCAATATATCCTCCCCTAATGCCTATATGGAGTTCCAATGTATCTTCTGATGTCTCTGTGAGGTTCCCCATATATCTTCTCCAGATATGTGGGGTTACAATATCTGCTGTAGTGATGGACGAACGTTTCGCCCGGCGGTCGTTTCGCGGCGAATTTCCGACTTTCGCCGTCCGCGGGTTCGAACGCCTTTTTCCGTCGTTCGCCCCGGCGGACTTACGTGTTTAATGTATACAAGAACTTTAACCTTTCGTGACACGTTTATCATGTGTTACAGGACAACCAATTGAGACATGACAGCTCATGGACACTTGGACATTCCCCCTAACCTATAAATACACCCGATCCGGTGGCCATTTTACATTCTTTCTTCTGTCACTGTAGGGAAAGGATCCTGTGTGGAGTAGGGACAGAGAAAACGCTAGCTATTTGGTACACAAAAGTTCTTTTCAGGACTGGTATAGGTGTTAGGTCAGCAGCCTGAGTTTCTTTTGTCAGTTTAGATAAAGGGACAGAGCGCTGTATGCTGCTATTTTAGGGACAGCTCAGCCAGATTAGTCTTTCTTCATCATCATCATCATCATCATCATTAGCTGTTACTATCAGGTCCACAAAAGAGCTATTCCAGCTAATCGTTCCAGCCTACTCTTTTTTGCCAATTTGTATAGGGACAGGCAGGAAGCAGTGTGTCAGGCAGTGAGGATAATTTTAAAGACTTGCTGTTACTATTAGTTCCACAAAGGTTCTTTTCAGGACTGGTATCAGTGGTACGGTAATAGGCTTGTACACGTATAATATTCTTTCTTCCAAATATAGAAAGAATATTATACTTGACTGCTGCCCTTCTGCTGCAGTCTGCTAATCATTCACAACTCACTTGTTCCACAAAGCTCTTTATCAGGACTGGTAACTTGGTCTGTCTAGGGTGCTACGGTACATAGGCTTGGGTGCGGTACAGTCTGCTGTTCTGTAAGGACCGCTATCGGTCCACAATACATAGGGTTGCCGTGCACTACTGCTGACCGCTGCCCTATACTGCAGCAGTCCTTCAGCGGTATAGGGACTGACGCACAGTCTGCTAAACACTAATACACAACCTGCTTGGTCCACAAAAGTTCTTATAAGGACTGGTAACTTGGTATAGGGTGCTACGGTACATAGGCCTGAGTGCGTTACAGTCTGCTGTTCTGTAAGGACCGCTATCGGTCCACAATACATAGGGTTGACGTGCACTACTGCTGACCGCTGCCCTATACTGCAGCAGTCCTTCAGCGGTATAGGGACTGACGCACAGTCTGCTAAACACTAACACACAACCTGCTTGGTCCACAAAAGTTTTTATAAGGACTGGTAACTTGGTATAGGGTGCTACGGTACATAGGCCTGAGTGCAGTACAGTCTGCTGTTCTGTAAGGACTGCTATCGGTCCACAATACATAGGGTTGCCGTGCACTACTGCTGACCGCTGCCCTATACTGCAGCAGTCCTTCAGCGGTATAGGGACTGACGCACAGTCTGCTAAACACTAATACACAACCTGCTTGGTCCACAAAAGTTCTTATAAGGACTGGTAACTTGGTATAGGGTGCTACGGTACATAGGCCTGAGTGCAGTACAGTCTGCTGTTCTGTAAGGACCGCTATCGGTCCACAATACATAGGGTTGCCGTGCACTACTGCTGACCGCTGCCCTATACTGCAGCAGTCCTTCA
The DNA here is from genome assembly GCF_037356315.1 of Lithobates pipiens. Classification (NCBI taxonomy): domain Eukaryota; kingdom Metazoa; phylum Chordata; class Amphibia; order Anura; family Ranidae; genus Lithobates; species Lithobates pipiens. The sequence continues at coordinate 9,199,476 of NW_027507788.1, read as the reverse complement.
TTGGTATAGGGACTGACGTACAGTCTGCTAATCACTAACACACAACCTGCTTGGTCCACAAAAGTTCTTATAAGGACTGGTAACTTGGTATAGGGTGCTACGGTACATAGGCCTGAGTGCGTTACAGTCTGCTGTTCTGTAAGGACCGCTATCGGTCCACAATACATAGGGTTGCCGTGCACTACTGCTGACCGCTGCCCTATACTGCAGCAGTCCTTCAGCGGTATAGGGACTGACGCACAGTCTGCTAAACACTAACACACAACCTGCTTGGTCCACAAAAGTTTTTATAAGGACTGGTAACTTGGTATAGGGTGCTACGGTACATAGGCCTGAGTGCAGTACAGTCTGCTGTTCTGTAAGGACCGCTATCGGTCCACAATACATAGGGTTGCCGTGCACTACTGCTGACCGCTGCCCTATACTGCAGCAGTCCTTCATTGGTATAGGGACTGACGTACAGTCTGCTAATCACTAACACACAACCTGCTTGGTCCACAAAAGTTCTTATAAGGACTGGTAACTTGGTATAGGGTGCTACGGTACATAGGCCTGAGTGCGTTACAGTCTGCTGTTCTGTAAGGACCGCTATCGGTCCACAATACATAGGGTTGCCGTGCACTACTGCTGACCGCTGCCCTATACTGCAGCAGTCCTTCAGCGGTATAGGGACTGACGCACAGTCTGCTAAACACTAACACACAACCTGCTTGGTCCACAAAAGTTTTTATAAGGACTGGTAACTTGGTATAGGGTGCTACGGTACATAGGCCTGAGTGCAGTACAGTCTGCTGTTCTGTAAGGACCGCTATCGGTCCACAATACATAGGGTTGCCGTGCACTACTGCTGACCGCTGCCCTATACTGCAGCAGTCCTTCATTGGTATAGGGACTGACGTACAGTCTGCTAATCACTAACACACAACCTGCTTGGTCCACAAAAGTTCTTATAAGGACTGGTAACTTGGTATAGGGTGCTACGGTACATAGGCCTGAGTGCGTTACAGTCTGCTGTTCTGTAAGGACCGCTATCGGTCCACAATACATAGGGTTGCCGTGCACTACTGCTGACCGCTGCCCTATACTGCAGCAGTCCTTCAGCGGTATAGGGACTGACGCACAGTCTGCTAAACACTAACACACAACCTGCTTGGTCCACAAAAGTTTTTATAAGGACTGGTAACTTGGTATAGGGTGCTACGGTACATAGGCCTGAGTGCAGTACAGTCTGCTGTTCTGTAAGGACCGCTATCGGTCCACAATACATAGGGTTGACGTGCACTACTGCTGACCGCTGCCCTATACTGCAGCAGTCCTTCAGCGGTATAGGGACTAAGAGTTTTGTCACAGGGTGATTTAAAAAATGACAGGCAGAGGAAGAGGCAGGCCCTTCCGCAGGGGTGGTAGGGGTAGGGCAGGAGCAACAGCCTTGAGCCAAAGTGGGAAGTTGCAGAAGGTGCGTTCAATTACTTTAAAGGACGCACCAGACTTGGTTGAGTGGCTCACTCAGCCTTATTCTTCTGCACCCTCCTCATCCTCTCGATCTGCACCCTCTTCTTCACTCTCTGCTATGTGCACCCCCAAAGACACTACCACCAACAACACCACCACCACCACATACCTTCCGCTTGAGTGCAAATGGGGGCCTTCATGCTCCAGTGTTTTAATAGGGACCCCCGTATAAAAAGCATGAGGGTCAAGGACCAGTACTGGGTGGCAACGTACTTAGATCCCCGGTACAAACACAAAATGGCGGAAATGTTACCGCCGTCGCAGAGGGCTGTCAGAATGCAGCACTTCCAGGCCTTGCTTCGAGAAATGCTGCATTCTGCTTTTGCGTGCGCTGGCAGAGGAGCAATTCCCACTCCCAGAGAAGGATTTGCGGGTACCAATCCAACAGCGCCTGCAAGAAGAGGCCGGTTTGAAGATGTGTTGGTGACTTCGGATATGAGGTCATTCTTTCAGCCGACCCATCGACAGGTGTCATCCGGATCCAGCATCAGGGAACGCCTAGACCGTCAGGTGTCCGACTACATTGGGTTAACGGCCGATGTGGACGCTCTGAGGAGTGATGAACCCCTAGACTACTGGGTGGGCAGGCTTGACCTCTGGCCAGAGCTTGCCCAATTTGCAATCGAACTGTTGGCTTGCCCCTCATCCAGTGTCCTGTCCGAAAGGACGTTCAGCGCAGCAGGGGGGATTGTGACCGATAAGCGTACTCGCCTAGCTCACGACAGTGTTAACTACCTCACATTTCTAAAAATGAATGAGGCATGGATCTCGGAGGAATTCAACACATGTGATCAGTAGACCATGTATATGTCTATAAACAATTTTTGGAATCAAGCACACAGACCTTCTTAATTCATTTGGCTCACTTCCCTGACCCAAAAAAGCACACCGTACTATATGCCCCTACCCTCCTCTTTGAAGAGGTTGAGCGGTGTCATATTTCTACTGGGGCTGCTTATTATGAGGGGTTCCCACCATCCCTGTGCTGTGCTGACTTCCTCCTGGGTGTTCTTATTATGAGGGGCTCCCACCATCCCTGTGCTGTGCTGACTTCCTCCTGGGGGTTCTTATTATGAGGGGATCACACCATCCCTGTGCTGTGCTGACTTCCTCCTGGGGCTGCTTACGGTGCTGCTGTCAGCGCTGTATGTCACGGAGCTGCTGTCAGCGCTGTATGTCACGGAGCTGCTGTCAGCGCTGTATGTCACGGAGCTGCTGTCAGCGCTGTATGTCACGGAGCTGCTGTCAGCGCTGTATGTCACGGAGCTGCTGTCAGCGCTGTATGTCACGGAGCTGCTGTCAGCGCTGTATGTCACGGAGCTGCTGTCAGCGCTGTATGTCACGGAGCTGCTGTCAGCGCTGTATGTCACGGTGCTGCTGTCAGCGCTGTATGTCACGGAGCTGCTGTCAGCGCTGTATGTCACGGAGCTGCTGTCAGTGCTGTATGTCACGGAGCTGCTGTCAGCGCTGTATGTCACGGAGCTGCTGTCAGCGCTGTATGTCACGGTGCTGCTGTCAGCGCTGTATGTCACGGAGCTGCTGTCAGCGCTGTATGTCACGGAGCTGCTGTCAGCGCTGTATGTCACGGAGCTGCTGTCAGCGCTGTATGTCACGGAGCTGCTGTCAGCGCTGTATGTCACGGAGCTGCTGTCAGCGCTGTATGTCACGGTGCTGATGTCAGTGCTCTGTATTACGGTGCTGCTGTCAGTGCTCTGTATCTCCTGCACCCTCTTGTTTGCCTACCCTGGTCCCTGACCTTCCCTCTCCTCCATTGCCTTCATTAGCTCCATAGTCCTGAATTGTCAGAACAATTTCCCAAATAAAAAAAAAATGCTTGTAGTTATCGATCCCAAATTCACCTCATACATGTATTATGCTATTGTCCAGGTGGTGGGACTACGTGCTACCCCCTAATAATTACCCCGTGGCCGCAAATTCGACCTAAAGGTTTGCGAAATTCGCCTCCCATTGAAGTCAATGGAGCCCGCGGCGAACGGTCGTTTTCGCGAACGTTTGTGTCCGTTCGCGTTTCGCGTTCGCGAAACGTCCCGTCGGAAGTTCGTCCATCACTAATCTGCTGCCCATGTCTGTTTGGAGTTCCTATATATATATATATTCCACAAATCTATGTGGTGTTACCATGAATCTTCTCCTGTGTTTGTAGGGTTCTCAAACATCTTTTCTCTTTGTCTACATGGAGTTACAATACATCTTCTCTGCAAGACGATGTGGGGTTCCCATATGTCTACTCCCAAGTCTTTGTAGGGTTCCCCATGTATCTTCTCCCTTTGTTTACATGGGGTCCCAATACATCTTCTCTGAGGTTCCCATATGTCTACTCCCCAAGTCTTTGTGAGGTTCTTATATATCTTCTCCTTATGTCTACATGGGGTTCCAATATATCTTCTCCTTATGTCTACATGGGGTTCCAATATATCTTCTCCTTATGTCCACATGGGGTTCCAATATATCTTCTCCTTATGTCCACATGGGGTTCCAATATATCTTCTCCTTATGTCCACATGGGGTTCCAATATATCTTCTCCTTATGTCTACATGGGGTTCAAATATATCTTCTCCTTATGTCCACACCACATGGGGTTCCAATATATCTACTCCCCAAGTCTTTGTGAGGTTCTTATATATCTTCTCCTTATGTCTACATGGGGTTCCAATATATCTTCTCCTTATGTCTACATGGGGTTCCAATATATCTTCTCCTTATGTCTACATGGGGTTCCAATATATCTTCTTATGTCCACATGGGGTTCCAATATAGCTACTCCTCAAGTCTTTGTGAGGTTCTTATATATCTTCTCCTTATGTCTACATGGGGTTCCAATAAATCTTCTCCTTATGTCTACATGGGGTTCCAATATATCTTCTCCTTATGTCTACATGGGGTTCCAATATATCTTCTCCTTATGTCCACATGGGGTTCCAATATATCTTCTCCTTATGTCTACATGGGGTTCCAATATATCTTCTTATGTCCACATGGGGTTCCAATATATCTACTCCCCAAGTCTTTGTGAGGTTCTTATATATCTTCTCCTTATGTCTACATGGGGTTCCAATATATCTTCTCCTTATGTCTACACGGGGTTCCAATATATCTTCTCCTTATGTCCACATGGGGTTCCAATATATCTTCTCCTTATGTCTACATGGGGTTCCAATATATCTTCTCCCCACGTCTAGGTGGGGTTCCCATATATTTTCTCTGCAGGTCTACATGGAGTTCCAATATATAATGCCCTCATGTCTACATGGAACAGCACTATACATTCCACTCATGTCTTTGTGGGATTCCAGTAAATTCTTCTCCTTCTGTCTATTTAGTGTTCCATGATGTCTTCTTCCCTCTATTACTTCTCCTTCCTGAGTCTATGTGGGATTTCAACCCCATACACGTACTGGTAGTTTGACTTCTTTCTGACCATACATGCCTTGGTGTGTTAATAGATGAACATGTTAAGGTCTTTTAATTGTAAGCTCCTCTAGCCCGGAGGCTGACACGTGTGCTATAGAAGCCCTTACAGAATATAAAATGTATGAAAGAGGTATATAGAGTATAACTTCTAATCACACATATGAAGAGTAACGAGCAGATTGAATTCAATGTGATCACACGGGGAAAAATATAATATTCGTCAGTCAGCAAGTGGCCGATGCGTCCACTTTATGTTGTATTTATGGAAACCTCTCTCCATCGACTCGGCCCCAGTAATTGCTCAGTGATTACAATAATCAATGTCTTATTATCCCAGCGATTTCTATCTATGTTTCAGTTTATCTTAATTACAGTATAACTAATGATCTGCTTCATCAGCACATGATTCACTTTAAATGGATAAAATGAAGCAATGTATGACCTATAGGATGCCAGCGCTGTGCAGCCTTCATATTATTGTACGTATAATCGACACACTTCTGTGCACGCCGGTATTATCCTGGAGTAGATAATCAACTGCTCTGTTTACTCTCAAGCAAAAGCCACCGAGCAATTAATACCCAATCCATGATCCTCAATCCAGGATCAGATACCGCCACCGAACGAATATATATCCCTAGCTCCTGCATTGCATACGTGATTACTCGTGCATATGCAATGCAACAATATGGGAGATGAGCTTTCTTCCTGGGTTAAGTCCACCTCAGCGGTGACACGTAAAAACGAGAACGTGGTCACGTACTCTGACCAGTCTAAGACTACACACCCCATAATACCTTCGCTTTTCGTGTTCTGCAATGCCCAATGCATTTCTTTGTCCATCAACTACGCCATAGGTGGCGCGGTTATCGTAGTGTACTACTACAGGAGCACGTTCAGGATGGTGGCTATGCTAGTTCTACAGGGAGACCCTATAGGGCAGTGATGGCGGACCTTGGCACCCCAGATGTTTTGGAACTACATTTCCCATGATGCTGCACTACACTGCAGAGTGCCGAGGCATCATGGGAAATGTAGTTCCAAAACATCTGGGGTGCCAAGGTTCGCCATCACTGCTATAGGGCTACTGTAGCCACCATTAGGTTAAGTTCACATGGGTGGGCTCAGTAAAAATAGGCACTCGATCAGCTTTTTTTTCCCACCCCCTGACCACTTACCTACAAAATTACATAGCAGTCTCTCAAGTCTATACTCACTGCCTAATGCTGCTTAGCAAAGGCGCCCATTGGAGTCAACGGGACCTCACCAAAAGCCAATCGAAGAGGTTGGCTACACTAGTCCTATAGGAAGATCTGGTTTGGCCAGCGCAGCCACTATTAGGTTGAGTTCACATGGATAGGGCTTGTAAAAATGGGCAGTTGATCCATATTGATTGATATTGTCCCTGTTGGTATTAAAGATGGACCAACCTGAAAAGATAAAAGCTGAACACGAAACCCATTTTTTAACTGTTCAGGTGCCAATTTAAGGGGATGATCGTAGACCACGTGGCCCAGTCCTGATGGGAGCAAGGCACATTTAGGTCCATCTAGCCAAAAAGCCTGGAGGACCCCTGCTCTTCAAGGTCAGCTAAAGCCAACTAACGAGAACTAAGTGGGGACTTGCCCAAAGGGAGAACCCCCTCTCCCCAAGGCAGGGGAAGAGGGAAGCTGGTGGCGACACATGCTCCCCCTAGACATACATGAATTTTTTGGCTGCGGCACCGAATTAAGGACACAATCGTAAACCACATGACCCCGGTTAGGGTCTTCACCAGTAAAAGCTCCAAACTCCACTTTGATAAGACTGCAAGAGAGATGGATCAACGTGAAAAAAAAGAAAAAATGTAAACACCGAAAATCCTTTTTGAACCACCACTAGGGCACCAAATTAAGGAGACAACTGTAGACCTCACGACGTGGTTGGGGTGTGCACCAGTAAGAGGAGGTGAGAAAATAAAGAAACTCCATGTCCTTATTGCTCCCTGCTGGTGTTCAAGATGGACCAACCTGAAAAAAACAAGAAGTTGAACACCAAAAGTCCTTTTTGAACTGCCCAGGCATGAAATTAAGGAGACAATTGTTGACCACACAACCCGGCTGGGGTATTCACCAGCAAGAGCCCTGAATTCCATGTTGGCAAGCCTGCTAGAGAGAAGGACCAACTTGAAAAAGAAAATGTTGAACACCGAAACCCCTTTTTGAACTGCTCAGGCACCAAATTAAGGAGACAATTGTAGATCACATGACCCGGTTGGGGGCTTCACCAGTAAGAGCAGGAGAGAAAATAAAGAAACTCCATGTAGATATTGCCCCTGCCGGTGTTCAAGATAGGCCAAATTGAACAGAAACAAAAAGTTGAACTCCGAAACTCCTTTTTGAACTGGCCAGGTAGGAAATTAAGGAGACCATTGTAGACCACATGACCTGGTTGGGGTCTTCACCAGTAAGAGCACCGAACTCCATGTTGGCAAGCCTGCAAGAGAGATGAACCAACGTGAAAAAAAAACGTTGGACACCGAAGTCCCTTTTTGAACTGCTCAGGCACCCAATTAAGGAGACAATTGTAGACCACATGACCTGGCTGGGGATTTCACCAGTAAGAGCAGGAGAGAAAATAAAGGAATTCCGTGCAGTTATAATATCCACTGGTAGTCAAGATGGACCAACCTAAAAAAAAGTTGAACACCAAAATCCCTTTTTGAACCTCTCAGGCTTGAATTTAAGGAGACAATTGTAGACTTCGTGACCCGGTTGGGGTCTTCACCAGTAAAGCCCCGTACACATGAGAGGACTTATGTCCGACAGACTTCCGACGGAGTTCTGACAGACTTTTCGGCTGAGCGGACTTGGCCACACACGATCACACTAAATTCCGACGGATTCGAACGTGATGACGTACGACTGGATTCCAATAAGGAAGTTCATAGCCAGTAGCCAATAGCTGCCCTAGCGTCGGTTTTAGTCCGTCGGAGTAGCATACACACGAGCGGATTTTTCGAAGGGACCGGGTCCGGCGGAGTTCCTTCGGAAAAATTTGAAGCATGTTCCATATTCTAAAGTCCTTCGGACTTTGGCGAGTCAAAAGTCCGTTGCAGCCCACACACGATCGGATAGTCTGACGGACTCAGTCCTTCGGACTTTGGATGTTGAAAAGTCCGCTCGTGTGTACGCGGCATAAGAGCCCCGAACTCCATGTTGACAAGCCTGCTAGGGAAATGGACCAACTTGAAAAAATAAAATAAAAAATGAATGCCAAAACCCGTTTTTGAACTGCTCAGGCACCAAATTAAGGAGACGATCGTAGACCACGAGATCCATTTGGGGTCTTCAGCAGTAAGAGCCCCAAACTCCATTTTGGAAAGCCTGCTAGAGAGATGGACCAACCTGGAAAAAAAAAGTTGAACGCCGAAACCAATTTTGAACTACTCAGGCAACAAATTAAGGAGATGATCATAGACCTGGTTGGGGTTTTCACCAGTAAGAGCAGGAGAGAAAATAAAGGAATTCGGTGCAGTTATAATCTCCACTGGTAGTCAAGATGGACCAACCTAAAAAAAAAAAAAAAAGTTGCACACCGAAACCCCTTTTTGAACCTCTCAGGCTTGAATTTAAGGAGACAATTGTAGACCTAGTGAGTGCGTTGGGGTCTTCACCAGTAAGAGCCCCGAACTCCATGTTGACAAGCCTGCTAGGGAGATGGACCAACTTGAAAAAAACAAAACAAATGAAATGAATGCCAAAACTCCTTTTGAACCTCTCAGGCTTGAATTTAAGGAGACAATCATAGACCTCATGACCCGGTTGGGGTTTTCACCAGTAAGAGCCCAAACTCCATGTTGACAAGTCTTCTAGGGAGATGGACCAGCTTGAAAAAAATAAAAATAAATGAACACCAAAACCCCCGTTTGAACTGCTCAGCCACAAAATTAAGGTGACCATCGTAGACCACAAACCCCCGAACTCCATGTTGACAAGCCTGCTAGGGAAATGGACCAACTTGAAAAAAATAAATAAAAAATGAATGCCAAAACCCGTTTTTGAACTGCTCAGGCACCAAATTAAGGAGACGATCGTAGACCACGAGATCCATTTGGGGTCTTCACCAGTAAGAGCCCCAAACTCCATGTTGAAAAGCCTGCTAGAGAGATGGACCAACCTGGAAAAAAAAAGTTGAACACCGAAACCAATTTTGAGCTGCTTAGGCAACAAATTAAGGAGATGATCATAGACCTGGTTGGGGTTTTCACCAGTAAGAGTAGGAGAGAAAATAAAGGAATTCCATGCAGTTATAATCTCCACTGGTAGTCAAGATGGACCAACCTAAAAAAAAAAAAATGTTGAACACCGAAACCCCTTTTTGAACCTCTCAGGCTTGAATTTAAGGAGACAATTGTAGACCTCGTGACCCGGTTGGGGTTTTCACCGGTAAGAGCCCCGAACTCCATGTTGACAAGCCTACTAGGGAAATGGACCAACTTGAAAAAAAAAAACCCCTTTTTGAACTGCTCAGGCACCAAATTAAGGAGACAATCGTAGACCACACTTTCCAGTTGGGGTCTTCACCAGTAAGAGCCCCGACCTCTACGTTGAAAAGCCTGCTAGAGCGATGGACCAACCGAAAAGACAAAACTAATTTTGAACACCGAAACTCCTTTTGAACCTCTCAGACTTGAATTTAAGGAGGCAATTGTAGACTTCGTGACCCGGTTGGGATCTTCACCAGTAAGAGCCCCGAACTCCATGTTGAAAAGCCTGCTAGAGGGATGGACCAACCTGGAAAAAAAAATTTGAACGCCAAAATCAATTTTGAGCTGCTCAGGCAACAAATTAAGGAGATGATCATAGACCTGGTTGGGGTTTTCACCAGTAAGAGCAGGAGAGAAAATAAACATGCAGTTATAATCTGCACTGGTAGTCAAGATGGACCAACCTAAAAACAAGTTGAACACCGAAACCCTTTTTTGAACCTTTCAGGCTTGAATTTAAGGAGACAATTGTAGACCTAGTGACCCGGTTGGGGTCTTCACCAGTAAGAGCCCCGAACTCCATGTTGACAAGCCTGCTAGGGAAATGGACCAACTTGAAAAAAAAAAAAAAATTTTGAACATCGAAACCCCTTTTTGAACCTCTCAGGCTTGAATTTAAGGAGACAATCATAGACCTCATGACCCGGTTGGGGTTTTCACCAGTAAGATGAACCAATGTGAAAAAAAAAACGTTGGACACCGAAGTCCCTTTTTGAACTGCTCAGGCACCCAATTAAGGAGACAATTGTAGACCACATGACCTGGCTGGGGATTTCACCAGTAAGAGCAGGAGAGAAAATAAAGGAATTCCATGCAGTTATAATATCCACTGGTAGTCAAGATGGACCAACCTAAAAAAAAGTTGAAAACCAAAATCCCTTTTTGAACCTCTCAGGCTTAAATTTAAGGAGACAATTGTAGACCTAGTGAGTGCGTTGGGGTCTTCACCAGTAAGAGCCCCGAACTCCATGCTGACAAGCCTGCTAGGGAGATGGACCAACTTGAAAAAAAAAAAAAAAAAAAATGAATGCCAAAACCCCTTTTTGAACTGCTCAGGCACCAAATTAAGGAGACAATCGTAGACCACCAGATCCGGTTGGGGTCTTCACCAGTAAGAGCCCCGACCTCCATGTTGAAAAGCCTGCTAGATGGATGGACCAACCTAAAAAAAAATAATAATTTTGAAGACCGAAAAAACCCTTTTTGAACCTCTCAGGCTTGAATTTAAGGAGACAATCATAGACCTCATGACCCGGTTGGGGTTTTCACCAGTAAGAGCCCCAAACTCCATGTTAACAAGTCTTCTAGGGAGATGGACCAGCTTGAAAAAAATAAAAATAAATGAACACCAAAACCCATGTTTGAACTGCTCAGCCACCAAAGGAAGGAGACCATCGTAGACCTCACGGTCCGGTTGGGGTCTTCACCAGTAAGAGCCCCGACCTCCATGTTGAAAAGCCTGTTAGAGGGATGGACCAACCTGGAAAAAAAAAAAAGTTGAACACTGAAACCAATTTTGAGCTGCTCAGGCAACAAATTAAGGAGATGGTCATAGACCTGGTTGGGGTTTTCACCAGTAAGAGCAGGAGAGAAAATAAAGGAATTCCATGCAGTTATAATCTTCACTGGTAGTCAAGATGGACCAACCTAAAAAAATAAAAATGTTGAACATGGAAACCCCTTTTTGAACCTCTCAGGCTTGAATTTAAGGAGACAATTGTAGACCTCATCACCCGGTTGGGGTTTTCACCAGTAAGAGCCCCAAACTCCATGTTGACAAGCCTGCTAGGGAAATGGACCAACTTGAAAAAAAAAAAACCTTTTGAACTGCTCAGGCACCAAAGTAAGGAGACAATCGTAGACCACACGGTCCGGTTGGGGTCTTCACCAGTAAGAGCCCCGACCTCCATGTTGAAAAGCCTGCTAGAGCAATGGACCAACCGAAAAGAAAAAACACATTTTGAAGACCGAAACCCCTTTTGAACCTCTCAGGCTTGAATTTAAGGAGACAATCATAGACCTCATGACCCGGTTGGGGTTTTCACCAGTAAGAGCCCCAAACTCCATGTTGACAAGTCTTCTAGGGAGATGGACCAGCTTGAAAAAAATAAAAATAAATGAACACCGAAACCCCTTTTTGAACCTCTCAGGCTTGAATTTAAGGAGACAATTGTAGACCTCGTGACCCGGTTGGGGTCTTCACCAGTAAGAGCCTCGACCTCCATTTTGAAAGGGGATGGACCAACCAGGAAAAAAAAAAAAGTTGAACGCCAAAACCCCTTTCTTGAACCCCTCAGGCTTGAAATGAAAGAGACCATCGTAGACCACATGACCTGGTTGGGGTTTTCACCAGTAAGAACCCCCAAACCCCACGTTGACAAGCCTGCTAGAGAGATGGATAAGAGTGCAGAACAATCCCCCCCCCCTCCCCCCCACCCCCACCCCCACCCCCACCTCGCTCCTTATCTTTCCATTCAGAGCTGTGATCTGCCTGGGGATTACACCGCGCTCCATGCAGTCTTGAGTGGTTACACTTAAAGAGAATTCAGAATTATAGGGAAGAGTCAATCGCATTTCTGAAGCTTCTTCTGTGCGAAAAAAAAAAAAGAAGAAAAAACAAAAAACACCTTTATATTGTGTGACTGAGGATCGTGATTCGCCATCAGGTTGCGGGGGGGGGGGGGGGTGGGGCAGCAGGTTCAGGCCCCCGATACGCGGGAGTTCTCGTAACCGCCGGCGAAAAAATCCCCCGCACTCCTTTCAATCTCATCCGCTCCTCACTTAAACCCAAGCAAGAAACCTCTTCACAGGTTTTATAATTAGACGGCGGCGTTGGGCGCGCAGAAGAGTGTTGCTATGTGCGGCCGCCGCGCCCCTGACCCTTCCTGTAGATTATGTACAGCCGCCTCACATAATGAATAATTATAAGAGGCTTTATGATAAAGGAGCGCGCTCCGTCCTTGGGAGCCGCTGAGAGCTCAATTAGAGGCCGGAGGTGCGAGACCTCAATCAATGTCATTTGTAGAGCCGACCCCCCGTGATTGGCAGCCCTGATTTTTACCTGGCGGCGGGGGGACGGGGGGGGGGGGGGACGGGGGGAGGAGGGGCAGGATTTAGGTTGGCATTAAAAATGGCTCAAAGGGGACCTGTCTTTTTTTTACTAAGTGTTTTGCGCTGCCGCCGCCGACCATGGTGACTTCATCTGCAGAAGGACGGCGCCATCTTTGTTCAGGTCTCACCCAGGGTCACCAGCTGTTTCTTGAACCGGGATTGCCGGCTCAGAGAGACGGGGACGATCCTCTAAATCCTGGTACCCGTGCGGCTGTGTTCACAAATGCTGCACACGGATCAGACCCTGACCGCAGCCTCGATACAAAAAGTTACCATGTGCAGTCTGATCCCTGGGGGAGGGGAGACGGAGGAAATGACTCCTCCTCCTTCTACAATGTTACAATGTACAGTCTGATCCCTGGGGGAGGGGAGACGGAGGAAATGACTCCTCCTCCTTCTACAATGTTACAATGTACAGTCTGATCCCTGGGGGAGGGGAGATAGAGGAAATGACTCCTCCTCCTTGTACAAAGTTACAATGTACAGCCTGATCGCTGGGAAGGGGGGAGACTGAGGAAATTAAACAAAGTTACAATGTACAGTCTGATCACTGGGGGGGAGTGTGGAAATGCTTCTTCCTCCATCTACAAAGTTACAATGTACAGCCTGATCACTGGAGGAGGAGAGACTGAGGAAATGAGACAATGTTACAATGTACAGCCTGATCATTGGGGGAGGGGAGACTGAGGAAATGAGACAAAGTTACAATGTACACTCTGATCCCTGGAGGAGGGGAGACTGATAAAAAGAGACAAAGCTATAATGTACAGCCTGATCACTGGGGGAGGGGAGACGGAGGAAATTACTCCTCCTCCTTCTACAAAGTTACAATGTACAGTCTGATCATTGGGGGGAGGGGAGAGTGTGGAAATGCTTCTTCCTCCATCTACAAAGTTACAGTGTACAGCCTGATCATTGGGGGAGGGGAGACTGATAAAAAGAGACAAAGCTGTAATGTACAGTCTGATCACTGGGGGAGGGGAGACTGAGGAAATGAGACAAAGCTACAATGTACAGCCTGATCATTGGGGGAGGGGAGACTGAGGAAATGAGACAAAGTTACAATGTACACTCTGATCCCTGGGGGAGGGGAGACTGATAAAAAGAGACAAAGCTACAATGTACAGCCTGATCACTAGGGGAGGGGAGACTGAGGAAATTAATCCTCCTCCTTCTACAAAGTTACAATGTACAGTCTGATCATTGGGGGAGGGGAGACTGATAAAAAGAGTCAAAGCTACAATGTACAGCCTGATCATTGGGGGAGGAGAGACTGGGGGAATGAGACAAAGTTACAATGTACAGCCTGATCATTGGGGGGGACTGAGGAAATTCTCCCTCCTGCCTGCAGCAGACTGATGACATCATCTCAGACTGGGTCAAGTCACTTACTGGAGCTCAGGGATGACTTTTTAAAGAGGAAAGTTGGGAGGCACCCCCCCCCCCCCCAAAAGCGTGGTAAGCTTATACACCCCCCTCCCCCCTACAGAAAGTGGGAATGGGGGGCCGCGGCTGCAGGTAGAGAACATTCAGGAACTTATTTTCGGCGTCTCTGGCGCGTCGGCGGCCCATCGAGGCGAAGGCGCTGCCATACACACGACGCGCGGGAGCGTGCCCGCACCTGTAGGACTCGAACGAAGCCTTAAAGGGTTTATAACCGGAGTGCGGCTTTAACCGAACGTCACCGAAAAGACCGGCGCCAATCGTCTGCGGGAACCGCTGTCAGCGATAACGCCGCCCTATACCAGAGAGATGATGTGACCGCCCCCCCCCCCCCCCCCAGCAGACAATACGCCCCATTCTCCGTGTCACACAATTCCCGTGAGACCCGAATCTTCAGCCAGCTGATAAGCCAATTCCCCGATTCCCATACCTGGCGGCCCCTCTTATCACCTCCCCTCCCCCCACCACCCATGAAAGGCCGGTGACACTCCTTATCATGTCTGGTGTCCCCTGTCATGATAACAGACGTGACAGACGTGGCCCCCCCACCTTCCCACCCCACCCCCGCTATTCCCTGAACGGGCGAGATATCGGCGCGGTGAAGCGATCCGCAGCACCTTTCCCCGGATGGTGTCAAGGAGAATTCTATTTGAGGAAACAAGCGATAAGGACGGCGGCGGCGTGGGCGCTTAACCCTCCGCAGGCAGACATATATATACGGCGACCGCCACCGAGGCGCCTAAAACCAACCGCAGCGGCAAAACCGCCCACAAACGCTGCAATCTGATTGGACAACCTCCGTTCATTAACGCCAACTGGGGCGCTTGCCGAATCTCCCAAGACGCAAAAAATTCAGTCTGAACCGGCAGCTCATCATCAGGAAATGAAATTAAAGATGACCACCCCCTCCCCCCCACACACACGTCTGCTGATGTGCATGTTATCGCATGAGCCAGGGCACAGTGGTTTATTGCAGGGATTGGCGTACCCTGAACCTAACTCTAAAGGATGGGGGGGGGGGGCAGTTTGGCATCTTTGCCCTGGGCACTGGATGACCTTGTCCCGGCATTGCCCACAGGTGACAGCTTTGGTAAATCTAAAAGGAGATTGTATAATAAGATTGGAATGTGTGTGGCCAGCTTAAGGGAAACGCAATCAATCGGGCCAGTGCTGGGGGAGGGGGCAAATCCGTGCGTGGGAACAGTCGCCCAGGCTGGTTAAATCTAAAGAAGATTGTAAAGAGATTGAATAATAAAGCTGTAATGTGTGTGGCCAGCTTAGGAGAAAGCAATCAATTGGGCCAATGTCTGGGGAGCCAAAACAATCAATTGGGCCAATGTCTGGGGAGCTAAAATCATCAATTGGGCCAATGTCTGGGGAGCTAAAATCATCAATTGGGCCAATGTCAGGGGAGCCCCACCCCAGCCCCCCACCAGGAGGAACAATCACTCCCCTCCTCCTGTCCCCCTCTCTGTTTATGTGGATTGTACAGCCTGCACACACATATAACAATCTGATTGTATAATCTCCTTACTAAAACACACTGACAGCAATGTATAGCCAGAACAATGCAAGATGGATTCTGATTGGCTGACATGGGACTTGGCATGAGGCCCGTGGAGCGAACGGGGGGGGGGGGGGGGGGACACGTATTGCTCCAACCAATCCCAACCCAATCAAAGATCTGTTCCAGCAGCAGGAGAAAAAAACGTCAGACGACCCCAAAAGGAACGTTTTTATCCCCCGGTGTGCATGAAGTGTTAACATAAAGACATTTGAACGCTTGCAGCAGATGATTACCCCCCCCCATATGTCCAGCTGCTTGGGTACTACAAGTCCCATCATCCCCCCTCCAGGCTGTCAGATCCAACCCCAGCTTTTGGGGTACTACAAGTCCCATCATCCCCCTCCAGGCTGTCAGATCCAACCCCAGCTTTTGGGGTACTACAAGTCCCATCATCCCCCTCCAGACTGTCAGACCGCCCCCAGTGATCCCCAGCTTTGTGGGTACTACATGTCCCATCATCCCCCCTCCAGGCTGTCAGATCCGCCCCCAGCTTCTGGGGTACTACAAGTCCCTTCATCTCCCCCTCCAGGCTGTCAGATCAAACCCCAACTTTTGGGGTACTACAAGTCCCATCATCCCCCCTCCAGGCTGTCAGATCCAACCCCAGCTTTTGGGGTACTACAAGTCCCATCATCCCCCCTCCAGACTGTCAGATCCACCCCCCAGTGATCACAAGCGGTTTAGGAACTATAAGTCCCATCACCCCCCCCCCCCCCCCCCCCCCAGGCTGTCAAGTTCACCCCCCAGTGATCACCAGCTGTCTGGGTACTACAAGTCCCATCATCCCCCCTCCAGACTGTCAGATCCACCCCCAGCTTTTGGGGTACTACAAGTCCCATCATCCCCTTCCAGGCTGTCAGACCCACCCCGAGCTTCTGGGGTACTACAAGTCCCATCATCACCCCCAAGGCTGTCAGATCCACCCCCCAGTGATCACAAGCTGTTTAGGAACTATAAGTCCCATCACCCCCCCCCCCCCCAGGCTGTCAAGTTCACCCCCCAGTGATCACCAGCTGTCTGGGTACTACAAGTCCCATCATCCCCTCCCCCCTTTCCAGGCTGTCAGCTCCACTCTCTGCCATATGTGTGGGTCTCAGGTGTCCTTTAGCTCACCAGCTGCTGCAATGCTACAACACCCAGTGTGCCGGGCATGCTGAGAGTTGTAGTTCAGGATCACAGGCTGATGTCATAGTACATCACAGAAGCTGGCTGAGACTTGTAGTCCCCCCCCCCCCCCCACCAGATCTCCCCCTACAATTGGGAGTACAACAGTGAGGCAGACAAAGGCTCCTCCAGCCGGCCAGCCTTCTCTTCAGCAGAGCACTGCACCATTCCCTGCTACAAAACGCACTGCAACCACGTCTGACACCATACACCGGCAGATCGCCATCGGAGAAAGATCACCTAAGGGTCCATATACACATCTGACCATACAATCTTTGTACGATCGACTTTCGATTTAACAATCAGCTACCTAACCAATTTGTATCCAATCAGGCAGGTCCTCGCGCCACATAAAGCAGATCGTACAATCAGATTGTAGTGTGTGTGGTGAACTTAAACAAGAAGGCCGATGGGCATAAGATCTTTACAAGCACCAGTGGTCAGAAAGGTTCATTCACACGTGGCCTGAGCGACCGATTGTTCCAAGGCCTCTGGTTAGCAGAGAACCAATCCCACAGGCCACCGGTTTCCCCCGTGGCGTTTGAAGGACCACAAGTCCCAGCACTATTCACGTAAGATTCACCTGCCAAGCATCGACTGCATCATAAACATGCGCCGGCCGAACGTGCGCCCTTATCGGTTTCTCGTGGACTACAAGTCCCAGCGGTATTCACGTAAGATTCAAGCGCCATGCAACGACCGCATCCTAAACATGCGCCGACCGAACGCGCGCCTTTATCGGTTTCTCATGGACCATTCATATAAGATTCACCCTCCATTCAACGACCGCATCATAAAGATACGCCGGCCGAGCGTGCGCCCTTATCGGTTTCTCGTGGACTACAAGTCCCTCGTGGTGTTCATGTAAGATTCCACCGCCACGCAACAACCGCATCATAAACATGTGCCGGCCGAGCGTGCGCCCTTATCGGTTTCTCAGCAGTATTCATGTAGGATTCAACCCCCGCCGACAAGGGCGCACGCTCGCCTGGTGCCTGTTTATGATGCAGTCGTTGCGTGGCGGATGACTCTTACATGAATAGTCCATGAGAAATTAATAAGGGCGCACGCTCAGCCGGCGCATGTTTATGATGCAGTCCTTGCGTGGCGGTTGAACCTTTACGTGAATACCACTGAGACTTGTGGTCCATGAGAAACCGATAAGGACGCACGCTCGGCAGGCGCGCATTTGTGATGCGGCCGTTGCATGGCGGGTGACTCTTACATGAATGGTCCATTAGAAACAGTTAAGGGCGCACGCTGGCCGGTGCATGTTTATGATGCGGTCTTTGCGTGGCGGTTGAATCCTACATGAACGGTCCATGAGAAACCGATGAGGGCGCACGCTCGGCTGGCGCATGTTTATGATGCGGTCGTTGCATGGTGGTTGAATCTTTCATGAATATGGCTGAGACTTGTGGTCCATGAGAAACCGATAAGGGCGCACGCTCGCCGGTGCATGTTTATGATGTGGTCTTTGCGTAGCGGTTGAATCTTTCATGAATGGTCCATGAGAAAGCATTAAGGGCGCACGCTCGGCCGGTGCATGTTTATGATGCGGTCCTTGCATGGCGGGTGAATCGTACATGAACACTGCTGAGGCTTGTGGCCCATGAGAAACCGATAAGGGCGCACGCTTGGCAGGCGCACGTTTATGAGGCCGCCGTTGCGTGGCAGGTGACTCTTATATGAATGGTCCATGAGAAACCGATGAGGGCGCACGCTCGGCCGGTGCATGTTTATGATCCGGTCCTTGCGTTAGCGGTTGAACCTTACGTGAATACCGTTGAGACTTGTGACCCATGAGAATCCGATAAGGGCGCACGCTTGGCCAGCGCATGTTTATGATGCGGTACTTGCGTGGCGGTTGAATCCTACATGAACATTGCTGAGACTTGTGGTCCATGAGAAACCGATAAGGGGCGCAAGTCCCAGCAGTATTCATGTAAGAGTCAACCGCCATGCGACGCTTGCATCATAAACATGCGCCGGCCGAACGCGCGCCCTTATACCTCCAAAGCCAAAACTTATCAAAAACCAACCGGAACGATCCAAGCGATCTTCCTCAACCGCACAGTTCCGCCCCCGGACAGCGAACCGCCATCTCTCTCACGTGAAGCCACATCAGCCAACCGGCGCCCACCTTCCGCCAGTTTAGCAGCCATTGGGACGCCGAAAGGCGATTTCAGATTGGTCGCCGGTCTTCGCCGTTGGCTATCTGTCCCTCTCACCGGCGGGGTGGGGGCGGGGGCAGATCGCCCGACCCTTAAAGATCCCAGATACAGTAATGGAAAGTCAATTCCCTCCAGGAGCAGACGGCACGGTATAATTACTGCAGAAAAACTTGGCAGGTAAGTACAGCGCTCATTAGATTGGTATTATTAGGACGCATCCGCTTTACCGTAGGGAATAAGACCCGATATAGAACAATTATCACCAGCCGGGTAACAGCCAAGGATGACAGTAAATATATTAATGAAGCAAAAGCGTGGGGGGTGTGGGAGTAGGAGGGGGGGGGGCAGATTGAAACCCTGCAGGTAAAAAAAAAACATTGCAACGGTTGAAAGATTCCCTATGCGGTGGGATCATTGTCTCCCCCTACCCAACGCATGCCGAGATCCCGAATATCAGAACGGACAGGCACTGCAGAGGAGTCTTCCTGACCACACACACACTGCAAGATCCATGCAGAGCTGCCCCCCCCCCCCCCCAGATCTCTCCACGCCGCATGTGCGTTCAAACACCCCCCCCCCCCCCAACAACTGCATAGAATTTCCAGCTTGCAGAACATCACCTGCACCCTCAGAGCTGACACTCTAACTGCCAAAAAAAAAAAAAAGCAACACAGTTCTCCGTAGCTGAGTCGGAAAAGATTCGCCGCCGCGTTGGCGTTTTTTTTATGCAACCACTAAGAGAAACCGCTAAGAGAATTTTTGCAATTTTTTTTGGGGGGGCGCTTTTGCCACTTTAGTCAAAACATTGAAAGGCGTTGGAGGATATTATGTGGCGGCGTGACGTCATATTACTACCGGTAATATAAGCGCCTGCGCAAACTGTTGTCGCTAAATAAATCCTGCGTGATTAAAAATATTAGTAATAACGCAATAGAAATAATAATTGTGTTTCTATTTTATTTTTACTTAATGACTGGCGTATGTTAAGCAGCGAACGCCGGCGCGATATAAAATTGATAATGATAATATTAATTGTGTTTTGAGATTATTATTATTATTATTGTATATTAATATTATTGTTTTTTTTTAAATATATATTTTTCTAAATAAATATTCTCTAATAAATATATAACAATAATAATAATAATAATAATAATAATAATAACATAAAAACAACAATAATAATATTATATATTTGTATATATTATTATTTTTATATATTTATTATTATTCTTAGAATTATTTATTATTGTTGTTTTAGGTTGTATCATGTTGTTTTTATATAATATTATTGTTATTTATTTATTATTATTAGAATTATTTATTATTTTTCATGTTGTTTTTATATATTATCATTATTGTTATATATTTATTATTATTATTGGAATTATTTATTGATTTTCATGTTGTTTTTATATATTATTATTTCTGTATATTTATTATTATTATTATTATTTATATATTATTATTATTATTAGAATTATTTTTCACATTGTTTTTATATATTATTATTATTAGAATATATTTATTATTATTATTAGAATTATTTATTATTTTTCACATTGTTTTTATATATTGTTATTATTGTTATATATATTTATTATTATTATTAGAATTATTTATTATTTTTCACATTGTTTTTTATATATTATTATTATTATTAGAATATATTTATTATTATTATTAGAATTATTTATTATTTTTCACATTGTTTTTATATATTGTTGTTATTGTTATATATATTTATTATTATTATTCGAATTATTTATTATTTTTCACATTGTTTTTTTTATATATTATTAGAATATATTTATTATTATTATTAGAATTATTTATTATTTTTCACATTGTTTTTATATATTGTTGTTATTGTTATATATATTTATTATTATTATTCGAATTATTTATTATTTTTCACATTGTTTTTATATATTGTTATTATTGTTATATATATTATTATTATTATTAGAATGATTTATTATTTTTCACATATTTGTTTTCATATATTATTATTATTATTATTATTATTGTTATAGATTTATTATTATTAGAATTATTTATTATTTTTCACATTGTTTTTATATAGATTTTTAGATATTTATTATTATTAGAATTATTTATAATTATTGTTATATATTTATTATTATTATTAGAATTATTTTTTTTTTTAACGTTGTTTTTATATATTACTATTAAATGGGGTTTATATAGCACCAACAGTTTGCGCAGCGTTTTCTAATTAACCAAAATAACCATGTTACGCTAACTTTTTTGCCCCCCCCCCCCCATTCCCCATTTATTGATTATTTTCTGTAGCATTGATCCATATAAAAAAAAAAAAAGTCACTTACTTGCATGCAGCATGGCGAGGAGCAGAGACAAAAGTAAGGTGTCATATCCATCCATCCTGATCAGGTCCTCAATCTGGTCCCCCCCTTGGCTCTCTTTGTCGCAATGTTCCGGAGGGTCTTGCCACTCTTTACAGTCCCTCTGCTGTGACCAGTGGTCCCCTCTGCTGTGAAGGGTCCCTCTGCGGTGGTCCTGCAGTCAGACCTGCACTAGTGATTCCCCAGTAGAGCTGCACTCCAGCGAATGTGTCTGCAGCAGCTTCTCCTGCACTCTGCTGTCTACTGGTCCCTCTCTCTGCAGTGGATTTAGTGAGAGAGGCTTTTCCCTCCTCTCCTCTCTACCATTGGAGAGAAAGTTCATTCTGCTGTAGAATAAAAGGAGGATTCTCCTCCTACTCTGCATGTGTGTGTGTGAGTCTCTCCCCCTCCCTCCTGCTCCCAGGTCCCCCCCACCCTCCTTTCCTCCCTGCACTGCCTCTGCTAACTTAGATCATCTGCCGTCTGCATGAACTTTACCAGCCGAGAGAGCTGACTGCAACCTGACGCCAGGCAGCCAGCGCCATGCAGCAAAAAAAAACAAAAAAACGCTGCGCTGTCGCAGGGTGACGCCGCTCCGCTGTTGTGACTACTCAGCGTACTTTTGCGGTAGAAATTAGGAACCTACGGTGGACATTAGTTAGAAAAGAGCATTTGAAGCGTCACCAAGAGGGCTTCCCCAGAAGGGTTTTAATGTTCGATCTGAAGCTTCAACAGAAGGGCTCCAATGCTCGATTTGAAGCTTCACCAGAAGGGTTTTAATGTTCAATTTGAAGTGTCAACAGAAGGGCTCCAATGCTCGATTTGAAGCTTCAACAAAAGGGCTTCAATGTTCGATCTTAAGCTGGAAAAGAAAGAGCTTCAAGGTTCGATCTGAAGCTTGAACAGAAGAGCTTCAATGTTCAATTTGAAGCTTCACCAGAAAGGCTCCAATGCTCGATTTGAAGCTTAAACAGAAGGGCTTCAAGGTTCGATCTGAAGTTTGACCAGAAGGGCTTCAATGTTCGATCTGAAGCTTGACCAGAAGGGCTTCAATGTTCGATCTGAAGCTTGACCAGAAGGGCTTCAAGGTTCGATCTGAAGCTTGACCAGAAGGGCTTCAAGGTTCGATCTGAAGCTTGACCAGAAGGGTTTCAATGTTCGATCTGATGCTTCACCAGAAGGGTTTCAATGTTCGATCTGAAGCTTGACCAGAAGGGTTTCAATGCTCGATTTGAAGCTTCAACAGAAGGGCTTCAATGTTCGATTTGAAGCTTCACCAGAAGGGTTTCAATGGTCGATTTGAAGTGTCAACAGAAGGGCTTCAATGTTCGATTTGAAGCTTCAACAGAAGGGCTTCAATGTACGATTAGAAACTTGAACAGAAGGGTTTCAATGTTCAATTTGAAGCTTCACCAGAAGGGTTTTACTGTTCAATTTGAAGCTTCACCAGAAAGGCTCCAATGCTCGATTTGAAGCTTAAACAGAAGGGCTTCAATGTTCGATCTGAAGCTTGACCAGAAGGGCTTCAATGTTCGATCTGAAGCTTGACCAGAAGGGTTTCAATATTTGATCTGAAGCTTGACCAGAAGGGTTTCAATGCTCGATTTGAAGCTTCAACAGAAGGGCTTCAATGTTCAATGTGAAGCTTCAACAGAAGGGCTTCAATGTTCAATCTGAAGCTTCAACAGAAGGGCTTCAATGTTCGATTTGAAGCTTCACCAGAAGGGTTTCAATGTTCGATTTGAAGCTTCAACAGAAGGGCTTCAATGTACGATTAGAAACTTGAACAGAAGGGTTTTACTGTTCAATTTGAAGCTTCAACAGAAGGGTTTCAGTGTTCGATTTGAAGCTTCAACAGAAGGGGTTCAATGTTCGATTAGAAACTTCACCAAGAGGGTTTCAATGTTCAATTTGAAGCTTTAACAGAAGGTCTTCAGTGTTCGATTTGAAGCTTCACCAGAAGGGCTGCAATGTTCGATTTGAAGCTTCACCAGAAGGGCTCCAATGTTCGATTTGAAGCTTCACCAGAAGGGCTCCAATGTTCGATTTGAAGCTTCACCAGAAGGGTTTAACCACTCAGATTGAAGCTTGAAGCTTCGCCGGAAGTACTTCAACGCTCATTTGGAAGTTTCACCAGATGGGCTTTGACATCCGGTTTGAACCTTCACTAGAAAGGCTTCAACATGCAATCTGAAGCTTCATGGGAAAGGCTTCAACGTGTCATTTGAAGCTTCACCAAAAGGTATTCAATGGTCAATTTGAAGCTTCACTAGCAGGGCTTCAGTGCTAAATTTGGAGATTTATCATAAGGGCGTGTTTTGAAGCTTCACCAGCAGAGTTTCTTGATTTCAAGTTTCACCAGAAGGGCTTCAACATGGACTTTGAGACTTCACCAGAAGGGCTTTAATGCTTGATTTGAAGCTTCACCAGAAGGGCTTCAATGTTCGATTTGAAGCTTCACCAGAAGGGCTTCAATGTGCAATTTGAAGCTTCACCAGAAGGGCTTTAATGTTCGATTTGAAGCTTCACCAGAAGGGCATCAATGTGCAATTTGAAGCTTCACCAGAAGGGCTTCAATGTGCAATTTGAAGCTTCATCAATGGACTTCGCAATGCAATTAGAAGCTTCACTAGAAATGCTTCATTGCTCGATTTGGATCTTTATCATAAGGCCCTCAACGCATACTTTAAAACTTCTCCAGAAGGGCTTCAACACCTGTTTCACCACTTGATTTGAAGCTTTACCAGTAGGACTTCAATGTTCAATTTGAAGCTTTACCAGAAGAGCTTAGATGGGCAATTGGAAGCTTCACCAGAAAGGCTTTAATACGCGATTTGAATCTTCATCGGTGGGGCTTCCACGTGTTATTTGATGCTTCACCAAATGGTCTTCAATGGTCAGTTTGAAACTTCACCAGAAAGGCTTCAATGCTCAATTTGGCTCTTTATCTTAAGAGCGTCAACATGTTTTGAAGCTTCACCAGAAGAGCTTCAAATCTCAGTATGAAACTTCACCAGAAGGGCTTCAATGTTCAACTTGAAGCTTCACCTGAAGGGTTTCACCAATCAGTTTGAAACTTCACCAGAAGGGCTTCAACGCTTGATTTAAACCTTCGTCAGAAGGACTTCAATGTTCGATTTGAAGTTTCACCAGAAGGGCTACAATGTTCAATTTGAAGCTCCACCAGGAGGACTTTAATGCATGACTTGAAGCTTCACCAGAAGGGTTTCCATGCTCACCACTAGGATTTCCATCATCAGTTGCCCCCCCCGTTCATACCAGAGCACCGTGTGAAGCTCGATGCTTGAAAAATAAAAAGTATTTTGCAGACTCTAACAGGTTTTCTTCTAAGATTGTCCTGTATTTGGCTCCATCCATCTTCCTCAACTCTGACCAGCTTCCCTGTTCCTGCTGAAAAAAAGCATCCCCGCAATATTATACTGCCACCACCATGTTTCACGGTGGGGATGGTGTGTTCAGGGTGATGTGCAGTGCTAGTTTTCCCCCACACATAGCATTTTGCTTTTAGACCAAAAAGTTAAATTTTGGTCTCATCTGACCAGATCACCTTCTTCCACATGTTTGCTGTGTCCCCCACATGGCTTCTCACAAACTATAAATGGGACTTCTTATGACTTTCTTTGAACAATGGCTTTCTTCTTACCACTCTTCCATAAAGGCCTCCCTTTAATATTCTCCCACCTGAGCTGTGGATCTCTGTAGCTCCTCCAGAGTTACCATGGGCCTCTTGGCTGCTTCTCTGATGAATGGCCTCCTTGCCCGGCCCGGTCAGTTTAGGTGGACGGCCATGTCCTGGTGGGTCTGCCGTTGTGCCATACTCTTTCCATTTTCGGATGATGGATTGAACAGAGCTCCGTGAGATGATCAAAGCTTGGGGTATTTTTTTTACAACCTATCCCAGCTTTAAACTTCTCCACAACTTTATCCCTGACCTGTCTGGTGTGTTCCTTGGGCTTCATGATGCTGTTTGTTCGTTAAGGTTCTCTAACAAACCTCTCGCTCCTTTTTAGCTGCCAAACTTAGCGTGATTTTTAAAAGTGCATTTTGGCACGATTACTGCACAATTCTGGTGTGTGACAATCATGGCAGAATCGCACGGCGTTCGGGGTGCCATTAAGAATAATGGCACCCAGACACGCGTTGCTTGTTTTGCCGTGATTTGGAATAGCCAAGGGGGCCTCAGAGATACACTATATTGCCTTTACATGCACATGAACTTTAATGGCATCCCAGTCTTAGTCCATAGGGTTCAATATTGAGTTGGCCAACTCTTCGCAGCTATAACAGCTTCAACTCTTCAGGGAAGGCTGTCCACAAAGTTTAGGAGTGTGTCTATGGGAATGTTTGACCATTCTTCCAGAAGCACGCTTGTGAGGTCCGGCATTGATGTTAGATGAAAAGGCCTGACTCAAAGTCTCTGCTCTTATTCATCCCAAAGGTGTTCTATCGGATTGAGGTCAGGACTCTGTGCAGGCCAGTCAAGTTCCTCCCCCATAAACTCACTCATCCATGTCTTTATGGACCTTGCTGTGTGCGCTGGTGTGCAGTCATGTTGGAACAGGAAGGGGCCATCCCCCAAACTGTTCCCACAAAGTCGGGAGCATGAAATTGTCCAAAATGTCTTGGTATGCTGACACCTTAAGAGTTCTCCTCACTGAAACTAAGGGGGCCAAGACCAACCCCTGAAAAACAACCCCGCACCATAACCCCCCCTCCACCAAATGATTTGGACCAGTGCACAAAGCAAGGTCCATAAAGACTTGGATGAGCGAGTTTGGGGTGGAGGTACTTGACTGGCCTGCACAATGATGGGACATTGTTACTGACGCCAGGTCATTTTATACTTCTACTGGCCACAGTCTGGCACCTCTAAAGTGAAGGATAAATATCTGGTCCTCAGAGTCTTGACCTCAACCCGATAGAACAACCTTTGGGATGAATTAGAGCAGAGACTGCGAGCCAGGCCTTCTCATCCAACATCAGTGCCTGACCTCACAAATGGGCTTCTGGAAGAATGGTCAAACATTCCCATAGACACATCTCCTAAACCTTGTGGACGGCCTTCCTAGAAGAGTTGAAGCTGTTATAGCTTCAAAGGGCGGAGCCAACTCAATATTGAACCCCACGGCCTAAGCCCTTGTACACACGGTCAGACATTCCGACGGAAAATGTCTGATTGGACCGCGTTGTCAGATAATCCGACTGTGTGTGGGCTCCATCGGACTGTTTCCGTCGGAGTATCTGACCAACCAAGTTTTAGAGCTGGGCTATAAAATTTTCCGACAACATGATCCGATCGGACTTTGTCTGATCATTTGTAGAGAATTCCGATCGGACAAAGTGCCACGCATTCTCAGATCAAATTCCTAGACCAAAGCTATTGGCTACTAGCCTGAACGTAGTCCCGTCCTAACGAAATAACGTCATCACGTTCTGAACGATCGGATTTTCCGACAACTTTGTCTCACCGTGTGTATGCAATACCAGTTTTGGACAAAATCCAATGGATTTGGTTGTTAGAATGTCTGACCGTGTGTACAAGGGCTAAGACTGGGATGTCATTAAAGTTCATGTGCGTGTAAAGGCAGGCGTCCCAATACTTTTGGTAATATAGTGTAGCTCCTGGTCTCTAGTAATGATCAGGAGGTGGAGAGACAGGTGACCACTGTGACAGCCCTTCCCACACCCGGGCGAGAAAAAAAACATATTAAAGGGACGCCGGGTATGGTTGCCACCTCTTGCCTTTAAGCCCGAACACATATGAACTACACGGGTTCTGTGGCCGATTAAGGTGGTAATTAAACTCACTCGGTGCCTTATCTGCATTTAATTAGCCTCAGAACCCGTGTTATTCAAAGGTGTCCGGGTTTAAAGGGATAAGGTGCCAACTCTAGGCGTTGGCCCCAGAACTATGAAGGCACCATCAGATGGGAGGCCAATCAGCCAGAGCTCATGGAACACCCTGAAAACTCTCTGGAGGAACCCTCACCCCGGTTAGGAACAGCCGAGCTAGACTGCAGCTTAAGGTGTTCAGGTTTAAAGGGATGGGGTGCCAACTCTAGGCATTGGCCCTGGAACCATGAAGGCACCATCAGATGGGAGGCCAATCAGCCACAGCTCAAGGAACACCCTGAAAAACTCTCCGGAGGAACCCTCACCCCGGTTAGAAACGGCCGAGCTAGACTGCAGCCTAAGGTGTTCGGGTTTAAAGGGATGAGGTGCCAACTCTAGGCGTTGGCCCTTGAACCATGAAGGCACCATCAGATGGGAGGCCAATCAGCCTCAGCTCAAGGAACACCCTGAAAAACTCTCTGGAGGAACCCTCACCCCGGTTAGGAATGGCCGAGCTAGACTGCAGCTTAAGGTGTCTGGGTTTAAAGGGATGAGGTGCCAACTCTAGGCGTTGGCCCCGGAACTATGAAGGCACCATCAGATGGGAGGCCAATCAGCCAGAGCTCAAGGAACACCCTGAAAACTCTCTGGAGGAACCCTCACCCCGGTTAGGAACAGCCGAGCTAGACTGCAGCTTAAGGTGTTCAGGTTTAAAGGGATGGGGTGCCAACTCTAGGCATTGGCCCTGGAACCATGAAGGCACCATCAGATGGGAGGCCAATCAGCCACAGCTCAAGGAACACCCTGAAAAACTCTCCGGAGGAACCCTCACCCCGGTTAGAAACGGCCGAGCTAGACTGCAGCCTAAGGTGTTCGGGTTTAAAGGGATGAGGTGCCAACTCTAGGCGTTGGCCCTTGAACCATGAAGGCACCATCAGATGGGAGGCCAATCAGCCTCAGCTCAAGGAACACCCTGAAAAACTCTCTGGAGGAACCCTCACCCCGGTTAGGAATGGCCGAGCTAGACTGCAGCTTAAGGTGTCTGGGTTTAAAGGGATGAGGTGCCAACTCTAGGCGTTGGCCCCGGAACTATGAAGGCACCATCAGATGGGAGGCCAATCAGCCAGAGCTCAAGGAACACCCTGAAAACTCTCTGGAGGAACCCCTTCACCCCGGTTAGGAACAGCCGAGCTAGACTGCAGCTTAAGGTGTTCAGGTTTAAAGGGATGGGGTGCCAACTCTAGGCATTGGCCCTGGAACCATGAAGGCACCATCAGATGGGAGGCCAATCAGCCACAGCTCAAGGAACACCCTGAAAAACTCTCCGGAGGAACCCTCACCCCGGTTAGGAACGGCCGAGCTAGACTGCAGCCTAAGGTGTTCGGGTTTAAAGGGATGAGGTGCCAACTCTAGGCGTTGGCCCTTGAACCATGAAGGCACCATCAGATGGGAGGCCAATCAGCCACAGCTCAAGGAACACCCTGAAAAACTCTCGGAGGAACCCTCACCCCGGTTAGGAACGGCCGAGCTAGACTGCAGCTTAAAGAGGAAGTAAACCCTGATGGGTTTACTTCCTCTTTTTTTCCCTGCAAAGGTAAAGCATAATGGACTACTATGCATCGCATAGTAGCTCATTATGTGTCACTTACCTGACACAGGAGCCAGCGAAGTCGCCGCTGATCCCTGTAGTCCGCCGCGTCCATCTTGCTGGTGGCGTCTCGCAGCTCCGACCAATGACAGCGGCGCAACCGCGATGACGTCACTCCCGCGCATGCGCACGGGAGTCGACAAATTTGGCAAATCCATTCTTGGATTTACCGCATTTAGTGCGCCTGCGCGCCGCTGTCTACGGCGCATGCGCCGTAGACAGCGGTGCCCATTTTCGGGCAAATATCTCCTAAACCATATAGGTTTAGGAGATATTGCTTGGACCTACAGGTAAGCCTTAATCTAGGCTTACCTATAGGTCCAAGTTGTTTGGAAGGGTTTACTTCCTCTTTAAGGTGTTCGGGTTTAAAGGGATGGGGTGCCAACTCTAACGCTGGGTCTGGGTCAGAAGGGATTAAAGTATGGTGAACCCCAATCATCTTAGGTTCTCCCTGTGGCCAACGGTCTGCAGGCAATATTATTGACCCCTTAAATAAAAAAAAAGGTCTACGAAATGTCTTCATGAATGGCACGTTGAAGTAGCTTCTTGTACATTGATAAAAAAAAGAAAAAAGAAACAAGCTCGCTACATCCGTTCCCCGGAGTACGGCAGGAAAGGAGATCCAAGAATAACCTGACTGACAAAATACGATGATGCAAATTGTTCCCCCGCGAGACGCCCAGCCACACATTTCTTTTTCCATTCTGTCGTCT
This sequence comes from Lithobates pipiens, assembly GCF_037356315.1. Taxonomy (NCBI): domain Eukaryota; kingdom Metazoa; phylum Chordata; class Amphibia; order Anura; family Ranidae; genus Lithobates; species Lithobates pipiens. Next base: position 9,169,964 of record NW_027507788.1, on the reverse strand, counting down.
CCCCCGAGGCTCAGGTCACCTAGGGGGATGGAGAAGAACGGGTGAGGTGTTTAGGTTGCACCCTGCCAGGTCTCTCTGCCATGAGCTGTGGTGCACACCTCGGTGTGAAATGGGCCCCTTTGAAGCTGTAGGCAGGGGGTCACTTGGATGTTTGTTCATAACTGTTACTGCTAAACAAACACCCCTGAGGGGGGGTCTGGGCCCCGTACAAGACCTTCAATGGTGGATCTAGTTTGTATGTGTCTTAAGTAAGCTGCAGTCTAGCTCGGCCGTTCCTAACCGGGGTGAGGGTTCCTCCAGAGAGTTTTCAGGGTGTTCCTTGAGCTGTGGCTGATTGGCCTCCCATCTGATGGTGCCTCCATGGTTCCGGGGCCAACGCCTAGAGTTGCCACCTCATCCCTTTAAACCCGAACACCTTTGAATTACACGGGTTGTGAGGCTAATTAAATGCAGATAAGGCACCGAGTGAGTTTAATTACCACCTTAATCAGCCACAGAACCCGTGTAATTATTATGTGTTCGGGTTTAACCACTTGAGACCCGCGCTACAGCCAAATGACGGCTACAGCGTGGATCTCCTTTTCCGGGACTACGTCTATTGACGTCGTCCCGTGCACGAGCGGCCTGAGCGCCCCCTGAGGGGAGCGCGCGGCGCGCTCTGTGATCGGCAAGTCTACGAGACTCGCCTGATCACCGATCCGTGCAAGGGGTCGATCCCGACCCCTTATCACGTGATCAGCTGTCAGCCAATGACAGCTGATCATGTGATATAACGGAGCCGGTAATCGGCTATTATTCCTCCTCGCGCTGACAGCGCAAGGAGAAAAAAAAAAGCCGATCACTGGTGGCCGTGATCGGGACATCAGTCCCGATCACGGCCAGCCTTGCCAGTGCCCACCTGCCCCCTGCCAGTGCCCACCTTCCCCCTGCTTTGCCTGCCTGAATAAAAAATGTGTCCCCCCTGTCAGTGCCACCCAGCAGTGCCCATAGTGCCACCCAGCAGTGCCCACAGTGCCACCCAGCAGTGCCCACAGCCTGCCTCAACAAAGGTGCTGCACCCCAGTGCCACATATCCGTGCCCAGCAGTGCCGCCCATCAGTGCCCAGCAGTGCCGCCCATCAGTGCCCAGCAGTGCCACCTATCAGAGCCACCTATCAGTGCCACCTATCAGTGCCCAGCAGTCCCATCTATCAGTGGTACCTATCCGTGCCCCTTAGTGCCACCCATCTGTGCCACCCATCCGTGCCATCTTATCTGTGCCCATCTTTGCCCATCAGTGCCGCCTTATCTGTGCCCATCGGTGCCGCCTTATCTGTGCCTATTAGTGCTGCCTTAACTATGCCTATCAGTGCCCACCAGTGCAGCCTATCAGTGCCCACCAATGCAGCCTATCAGTGCCCACCAGTGCAGCCTATCAGTGCCCACCAGTGCAGCCTATCAGTGCCGCCTCATCAGCGCACTTCAATGAAGGAGAAAAATGACCTGTTTGCAAAATTTTATAACAAACTATTAAACATGATTTTTATTTTTTATTTTTTGCATCTTTTTTTGTTTGTTTAGCAAAAAATAAAACTCCGAGCTGTAATTAAATACCACCAAAAGAAAGCTCTATTTGTGGGAAAAAAAAATGATAAAAATGTCATTTGGGTACAGTGTTGTATGCCCGCGTAATTGTCATTCAAAGTGCATCAGTGCTGAAAGCTGAAAATTGGTCTGGGACTGAGGGGGGTTTAAGTGCCCAGTAAGCAAGTGGTTAAAGGTGGCAACCCTACCATCGCCACTTGGCGTAGCCAGCCCCAAGACACCAATGAGCTTTTTAGGTGGGGCAAAAAGATCACCAGGTGCCAGGACCTTCACCTGGACCAAGCTGGGGTGCCAACTTTTAAATTGGCAGGGCGGGTTAGCCTGGGTGCATGGTCAGGCAGTTCCAAATCGCATGGCAAGTCGGTGCGACTATTCTATTGCCGGCAATGGAACCGTTCAACTTTGCAGCGCATCATCGATTTAAACAAAAAAAAAAGAAGCTTCCTGCACAATCTTTTTGCGATTTCAGGTACGACTTTCGTAGGTATCTGTGCATGAAGTCGCACAGATGTCAGGCAAGTCACATCTGAAGTCGCATTGACCTGCGGCTTTAAAATCGTGCTACTTTAAGTGAAGTCGCATTTAGTGTGAATGGGGTGCTTAACTTGCAGTTTGGCTTCAATTTGTTAGTGTATCTAAATCTGCTAGTACATCTAACACTCCCCTCCCCACAGACTGACAATGCTGCTGTCCAAAGGTGCCCCCTTGTGCTCCTTCATCCAGAGTGGGGGGGGGGGGGCGCTCTAATACAGGAGGTGTGTTACTGGCCAGATCACCCCCGACTGACAATGCTGCTGTCTGGTGTGCCTCCTGTGCTCCTTCATTCAGAAAGGGTAGGAGCTAGAATACAGGAGGTGTGTTACTGCCCAGATCACTCCCCCCCCCCCCCCCCCAGACTGACAATGCTGCTGTCTGCTGTGCCTCCTGTGCTTCTTCCTCCAGAGTGGGGGGAGGGGGTCTCTAATACAGTAGGTGAGTTACTGGCCAGATCACCCCCCCCCCCCCCCCGACTGACAATGCTGCTGTCTGGTGTGCCTCCTGTGCTCCTTCATCCAGAAAGGGTAGGAGCTAGAATACAGGAGGTGTGTTACTGGCCAGATCAAGCCCCCCCCCCCCCGACTGAAAATGCTGCTGTCTGGTGTGCCTCCTGTGCTCCTTCATCCAGAAAGGGTAGGAGCTAGAAGACAAGAGATGTGTTACTGGCCAGATCACCCCCGAGACTGACAATGCTGCTGTCTGCTGTGCCTCCTGTGCTTTTTTCTCCAGAGTGGGGGGGGGGGGGGCTCTAATACAGTAGGTGAGTTACTGGCAAGAGCACCCCCTCCCCCCAGACTGACAATGCTGCTGTCTGGTGTGCATCCTGTGCTCCTTCATCCAGAAAGGTGAGGAGCTAGAAGACAAGAGGTGTGTTACCGGCCAGATCACCCCCCCCCCCCCAGACTGACAATGCTGCTGTCTGCTGTGCCTCCTGTGCCCCTTCATCCGGGGGGCACTCTAATACAGGAGATGTGTTACAGGCCAGATCACCCCCGAGACTGACAATGCTGCTGTCTGCTGTGCCCCCTGTGCTCCTTCATCCAGAGTGGGGGTGGCGCTCTAATACTGGAGGAGTGTAACTGGCCAGGTCCACCAGGTGAAAACAGAGGGGGGGGGGGGGGGGGGGAAGCCGTAAAAAAGAAAACGAACACAGCCACCACATCCAATGGTTGGTAAGCAGCAATATATTACATTCTGGATTTATTACCACTTTAAAGATTTGCCACGGGATACTTTTGGAGTCAAAAAGGGTGTTTTGTTGAAGGGCCCATTCACACTAAAATGCGCATTTCCCACAACGTACCCGTGCTATGCCAGTCCTATTGTGGGTGGCACCTCAATGCCCAGCGCACCGTGGCACATTCAACCCATATACTGCGGGGGGGGGGGGGGGATTTAGTAAAAACGGGTGAGCACAGAATCCGATGGCCGCCACGTATGGTAGCCACCAGCCAATCAGCTTCTAGATTTTATTGTCAAAGCTTAATAGAAGAAGCTGAAGCTAGAAGCTGATTGGCTCCCATGCACGGGGGCGGCACCGGATTCTGAGCGGTCCAGTCTTCGTAAATCTCTCCCTGTGCGTTGTTAAAAAAGGGTCCTGCATTTTTTTCCCATCCATTGCGGTGCGTTGGCGGCACATTTATAATGGAAACGCGTCTTTGTGGAATCTCACAGTAACATGTTTTCTAACGCGGCTACAGAACGCCCCAAAGCCATATCACGCCCCGCACTCCCAGCACTGACCGAGTATGCCGCTTCTTTATCTTTAATCCTCGCCCAGGTTCCAGGGTAAGCCGGTGCCACGATCGCTGCCCCAGGTTTCCTGTGTCAGGGTGGCTCCTTTCCCTTGTAGCCTCCTATGGAGTCACCCTCGCAGGACCGGGACAAGTGGGGGGGGGGCAAGAGGGACAAGCGCCTCACTGCAAGCTGCAGATCAGTGGCTAGAAAACAGCAGGCCACAGCTTCATGTCTACAACACTGTCCTCCAATATGCAGGGCTGCTATTAGAAACAAAGGGGCCCCCGTACAGACAAGCTGACATGGGGCCCAGTACAGAAAAGCTGACACAGGGGCCCCATTGACAAGCTGACACGGGGCCCAGTATAGACAAGCTGACACGGGGCCCCGTTGACAAGCTGACATGGGGCCCCGTACAGACAAGCTGTCACAGGGCCCTGTACAGACAAGCTGACATGGGGGCCCCATTGACAAGCTGACATGGGGCCCAGTACAGACAAGCTGACACGGGGCCCCATTGACAAGCTGCCACGGGGCCCCGTACAGACAAGCTGACACGGGGCCCAGTACAGACAAGCTGATGCGGGGGCCTCCATTGACAAGCTGACACGGGGCCCAGTACAGACAAGCTGCCACGGGGCCCTGTACAGACAAGCTGACATGGGGGCCCCATTGACAAGCTGACATGGGGCCCAGTACAGACAAGCTGCCACGGGGGCCCGTACAGACAAGCTGACATGGGGCCCTGTACAGACAAGCTGGCATGGGGGCCCCATTGACAAGCTGACTTGGGGCCCAGTACAGACAAGCTGACATGGGGCCCCATACAGACAAGCTGCCATGAGGCCCAGTACAGACAAACTGACATGGGGCCCCGTACAGACAAGCTGCCATGGGGCCCAGTACAGACAAGCTGATGCGGGGGCCCCGTTGACAAGCTGACACGGGGCCCCGTACAAACAAGCTGCCATGGGGCCCAGTACAGACAAGCCGACACGGGGCCCCATTGACAAGCTGACACGGGGCCCCGTACAGACAAGCTGCCATGGGGCCCAGTACAGACAAGCTGACACGGGGCCCCGTACAAACAAGCTGCCACGGGGCCCAGTACAGACAAGCTGCCATGGAGACCAGTACAGACAAGCCAACATGGAGCCCCGTTGACAAGCTGCCATGGGGCCCAGTACAGACAAGCTGATGCGGGGGCCCCATTGACAAGCTGACACGGGGCCCCATACAAACAAGCTGCCACGGGGCGCAGTACAGACAAGCCGACACGAGGGCCCCATTGACAAGGTGACACAGGGCCCCGAACAGACAGCTAACTGCTTTGTCGAACAGCCATGGTTGGAGGAGGGGGGATTATCTTGTCTGCCCACATAGCTAGCCACCCACGGCATGTACAAAGGGGCAAAGTACTATATACACCCAGTAAGGGCCGTCTATAGGGTGGTACCACCGCACCTCCTGACAAGAAGCCAGCTCCATTCCCAGCTCTCATCTCCAGCTGGCAAGAGGAAAGCAGGGAAGAGAGTGCCTGTCAGTCTGCCACCCTGATCGGGGGCATCTTTAACATAGGGCAAAAGGGGCAGCTTACACCAGGGGGCCCAGCCATTGCTGCCTCTTAAACCCTGCACTGCCCCCAAATAGTTGCTAAGGAGGGCCCAAGAGTAAGTTTGCCAATCAATATTAAAGACGGCCCTGACCCTGATGCATTCCTCTTGCCAGCACTTATCTCAGGAAAAGGATTAAAGCCGTAGATAAGCGCTTGGCTACCAGTACAGCCATCTCTTTGCTAGCTGCGTTGTTGGGCAACCATGGTGGGAGCCTGGAGGGGGGGTCACCATTTCTGGCCACGTAGCTAACCTTCCACGGCACACAGGCGGATGGAACGAAGTACGACGTGTACCCAGGAGACAAAACGTTAAAATAAAAGCAAAAAATTAGACTTTTTCTTTAAAGTTTTCCAATGGTGGAAGAATTAGAAGCCCCTGAAATGAAACAAACATGCGCAGAACTTTGACTGCAACATCTTTGGACTTAATCTGAAATCAGAAGGGAGGGAAGAATAATCGCGGCACGTGGCAGGATCAGACCTCTGCATGTACTCCCGCGCCCGTGCTGCCATTGGACGGTTGGTGCGCCCCTCCGCCATTGCGGACAAAACATTCCGAACGCCGAAGCTCGGGAATCAGATCGCAATCTCTCTGCGAGGCAGGGCCGTGCGCTTCGCTCTCTCTCTTATTTTTCTTCCCCCGGTCACGCCTCCCTCTGCCATTCTCTATGCAGCTTAAAAAAATAAATTAGTAATTGCTTATCAGACTTCTTTATGCAAATGCCTAAATCCCTGGAAGGCATGTGAAAGCAGCAATGCGTTACGAGCCGCAGACGAACGTCTATTCCATCTCTGGAAATATTATTAACCCATATACAGCGATAGCGGGAGAGATCAGCCGCCATAACCATAAATCACTCCAACATTCCGTATGAAGCTACAAAAAAAAAAAAAAACATAAAATAAAAGGAAATTCCCTCGAAAATGAGAAACTGAGAACATGACGGAAGTAAATCATTTAAAGCTCAAATGAACTTTTAGATTAATTCAGCTGGATACCTTCCAGGCACATCAAAGCTAAAGGTGGGCAAAGTCTCTGAATCAGCGGGAGGCTTTTTTTTTTCCAGGTGCATCAAAGCCCTGATGAAGACTTATATACCCCTCGAAATGCGTTGGCTCTTCTGACCAAAGGTCTAAAGTCTTAGAGCTTTTTTTTAGAAAGCAGCCACAACCTGAGTAGAAAGGCCTGTCCCCTGCCAGCATGCTGCAGAGAAGGACCCTTGTTTTCTGTGTGAAAGCAGTGGCCTCTCTGTAGAGGTCCGAGATACCTCCAGGGGGGTATATTTCTGGCTGTAGTTTGGTTTTAAGCCCCCCCGGTAAAGAGGACTTCTAGAGCCCTCAATAAACAAAGGTCTGAGATACCGCCTGCTGAATCACAGCTTTTAGACTAAATCAGCTAGGTTCCCTCCAGGTGCATCAAAGCCCTGATGAAGATTTATAGACCCCTCGAAATGTGTTGGCTCTTTTGACCAAAAGTGTACAAAGTCTTAGAGCTTTTTTTTTTTTAAAGCAGCCACAACCTGTGTAGAAAGGTCTGTCCCCTGCCAGCATGCTGCAGAGAAGGACCCTTGTTCACTGTGTGAAAGCAGTGGCCTCTCTGCAGAGGTCTGAGATACCTCCAGGGGGGTGTATTTCTGGCTGTAGTTTGGTTTTAAGCCCCCCCCGGTAAAGTGGACTTCTAGAGCCCTCGATATGTGTTGGCTCTTCTGACCAAAGGTGTGCAAAGATCTGAGATATCTCCTGGTGAATCACAGCTTTTAGGCTAATTCAGCTAGGTACCCTCCAGGTGCATCAAAGCCCTGATGAAGACTTATAGACTACTCGAATTGTGTTGGCTCTTCTGACCAAAGGTCTAAAGTCTTAGAGCTTTCTTTTTAAAAAGCAGCCACAACCTGAGTAGAAAGGTCTGTCCCCTGCCAGCATGCTGCAGAGAAGGACCCTTGTTTTCTGTGTGAAAGCAGTGGCCTCTCTGCAGAGGTCCGAGATACCTCCAGGGGGGTGTATTTCTGGCTGTAGTTTGGTTTTAAGCCCCCAGGTGAAGAGGACTTCTAGAGCCCTCAATAAAAAAAAGTCTGAGATACCGCCTGGTGAATCACAGCTTTTAGACTAAATCAGCTAGGTACCCTCCAGGTGCATCAAAGCCCTGATGAAGATTTATAGACCCCTTGAAATGCGTTGGCTCTTCCGACCAAAGGTCTAAAGTCTTAGAGCTTTCTTTTTAGAAAGCAGCCACAACCTGAGTAGAAAGGCCTGTCCCCTGCCAGCATGCTGCAGAGAAGGACCCTTGTTCACTGTGTGAAAGCAGTGGCCTCTCTGCAGAGGTCTGAGATACCTCCAGGGGGGTGTATTTCTGGCTGTAGTTTGGTTTTAAGCCCCCAGGTGAAGAGGACTTCTAGAGCCCTCAATAAAAAAAAGTCTGAGATACGGCCTGGTGAATCACAGCTTTTAGACTAAATCAGCTAGGTACCCTCCAGGTGCATCAAAGCCCTGATGAAGATTTATAGACCCCTCGAAATGTGTTGCCTCTTTTGACCAAAGGTGTACAAAGACTTAGAGCTTTTTTTTTTTTAAAGCAGCCACAACCTGTGTAGAAAGGTCTGTCCCCTGCCAGCATGCTGCAGAGAAGGACCCTTGTTCACTGTGTGAAAGCAGTGGCCTCTCTGCAGAGGTCCGAGATACCTCCAGGGGGGTGTATTTCTGGCTGTAGTTTGGTTTTAAGCCCCCCCGGTAAAGTGGACTTCTAGAGCCCTCGATATGTGTTGGCTCTTCTGACCAAAGGTGTGCAAAGATCTGAGATATCTCCTGGTGAATCACAGCTTTTAGGCTAAATCAGCTAGGTACCCTCCAGGTGCATCAAAGCCCTGATGAAGACTTATAGACTACTCGAAATGTGTTGGCTCTTCTGACCAAAGGTGTACAAAGTACTAGAGCTTTTTTTTAGAAAACAGCTACAATCTGAGTAGAAAAGCCCGTCCCCTGCCAGCATGCTGCAGAGAAGGACCCTTGTTCTCTGTGTGAAAGCAGTGGACTCTCTGCAGAGGTCTGAGACACCTCCTGGTAAATCACAGCTTTTAGACTAAATCAGCTAGATACCCTCTAGGTGCATCAAAGCAAAAGGTGTGCAAAGTCTTTTTTTTTTTTTTTTTTTTAGAAAGCAGCCACAACCTGAGAAGAAAAGCCTGTCCCCTGCCAGCATTCTGCAGAGAAGGACACTTGTGAAAGCAGTGGTCTCTCCGCAGAGGTCTGAGATGCCTCCTGGTGAATCACAGCTGAAGCTCCCCAATTGGCAGGTAGAATGAGGTTTGATTGGAGGACTCTAGCTCTGACTGGGCAGGGGGTGTGTTGTTTTTGCCCGTAGTTTAGTTTTAAGCCCCGGAAAAGGGGTGGGCAGGAGGGGAAGCTGCCCTGGGTACAGCGGAGCAAGGGGCAGGGAATGGACACAGGGCAGCTCTGCATCCTTGCCCTGGGCACTAGACACACATGTCCCGATACTGATACCGTGGGGAGGGGGGGGCACCACAAGGAGGTTGGGGGGAAGGTATTTGTGTTGAGAGGGGGAATTGGGGGGCCGAGGGGGATAGGGGTTCTTCTAGGAGGGGAAATTCTAGGAGGTGTGCTAAGATGTTGATTTAAGGGGATTTGTGTTGGGAGGGGAATGGGGGAAGAAGATTTGTGCTAGGAGGCGGAATTTTAGGTGGGGTTTGTGCTAGGAAATGTAATAAGGTAGGGGGCAGGGGATTTTTGCTAGGAGGGGAATTTTTGGAGGTCGGGGGGGGGGAGGGGGGGGTGTCAGCAGGGATGGTTGGGGGTATTTGTGCCAGGAGGAGAAATTCTGGGTAAATATGTGCTAGGAGGGGGGATTTCAGCAGGTAAGGGGCAGATTGGTACTGAGAAGAGGGGAAATTTATTCTTGGGGCATGCAGATTTTTTTTTTTTGGGGGGGGTGGGGATATTTGCTGATGCATAATGCTCACACAGCTTGGGGGGGGGGGGGCAATTTGGCATGTTCACCCTGGGCTCTAGACGACCTTGTCCCGGCACTGCTCGGCACAATGTGTTTACCAAACACACTCAATAAAATTAGCGGGAGTGCACCACAACCCAAGAGGGTAAGGCTCGGTTCACACAGGGGGCGACGCGAGGCGACACGACTTGCCGTGCCGCGACCTGACAAGTCGCCCCCGTTCTGTACTACGGAACCGTTCTAAGAGGAGCGACTCGAGTCGCTCCGACTTAGGAAAAAGGTTCCTGTACTACTTTTGGGCGACCTCGGAGCGACTTGCATTGACTTCTATACAGAAGTCATTTGCAAGTCGCCGCTGAGGTCGCGGCAGGTCGCGGCGCGGCAAGTCGTGTCGCCTCGCATCGCCCCCTGTGTGAACCGAGCCTTAAACGTAAAATTCCCCAATGTGATTGAAAAGCAGGCGTTCAGGAAGCAGCGGGAGAGCCTCCTGGCGCCCAAAACCGCGACCGCCATGGATGGCGTTTCCAGAGCTTTCTACCGATGTGAAAGAAGCCTAAAAACGAGGAAACTGATCCCTTTCATAAAAAGATAACTCTATGAAGGTGTTTGATCTTTGGCCGCCGGGGCGTAGGTAAGGAGGGGGGTGAGGGCTCCCATTGGCTGCATTCAGTCTCATCCCATAACCTTCCGCACCGGAATAACGCCCCAGGCAAAAAACATCGCCAACTGATGTCGCAAGGTGACGGCGCACGCATATCCCGCGGAGAAAACACACATAGGTGGCTATTATTCACTCCCCCCCATCTCTGCGGCCTCCTCCACCACCGCCGCCACCACGCTGTCCTCTCCCCGCGAGCCGATCCTCTCTATTATCTCCCATTATGTGAAAATAATAAGGATTTGCCAATGTTCTGCTCCACTTGCAGCTGTGATTAAGCCGTGTTTGACAATACAAGTAGCGGAATATTTTAATTCATACATTCAGTGATGCTACAGCTCCGGGGCAAGTAAATATTTGATAGGCGGCAGCCACGCAGGGCCCGCTCTCCCGCACGCGCGCGGGCGCGTGTACCAGAGCCAAGACACGGGATAACTTCTACCGGATCCAGCGCTGTCCATGCCAGCTGTGTATAAAAGAGGGACTTGCGGTGGTCACTAAAGATCAAAAAAGTTTTTTTTTTTTTTAAAAAGTATCTTTTACGGGTGTTCATCGGGTTGATCTACGCTGAATTTTGATTGGTCATAATCTGGTCGCGCTTTCCACGGCCACCCCCCCCCCCCCGGGTTAAGGCCGCTTGCCCAATCGTTACTGTTTCCAGAGGAACTAAATTCTCGCAATCAACGTAAACTGTGGGGTGTGTCCCAAAAGTTGCCAAAATGGAAAAAATTGTAGCTAAATGTTTACAAAATATTAACAACAATGTAATAATAATTAAAAAAATAATAATTAAATAATTAAAAAATAATAATGAAACAATTAAAAAATATTAAAAATATAAAATCTAATATAAGCTTATTCCTTTTTCCCCCATGTATGGAGACCTCTTGGGACACCCTGTACTACTAATGCTTATGCCGCTAGCATTAGTAAATAGATATGAAGATATATTATTTTTACTTGTTTTAAAGTTTTTTATTTTTTTTATTTTTTTTCAGTTGCTTCCTGGTTTCTTGCCTAGGCCAAAACAATGTCATACATCACCCTACATACCTACACCCAAGATTCATAGGCGTGGGCACCCCCTAATCACACTTTACAGATTCCCCCTCCTGCCCTGGCTCCCCCCTGTGTTGCACCTCCCCCCCCCCTCCACAGCAGTGCTTCCGACTTCCCTCCTCTCCTCTCCTCTCCCTCCCCATGCTGCGGAGGGATGTTTCAGGATGGAGAGTGGGGGGGGGGGGGTAATCAATATGTCAATTACCAGCCCCTTCCCCTTTTCTAAATGAACACAGTGGACGCGACCCCTGTGTTCAATCACAACTGAAACATAGCAAACTGTTTACTATGCTTCGGTATGTGAATGAACAGGAAGCTGCTCAGCACAGATAACATCCGATTCATTCATGGGGCTGCAGAGAAAGGCGCGTGTGTTTAAACTTTGAGGGTGCACACCCTAATGCAATAGGCTGCGCACACCTATGCCAAGATTCCTCAGGAGGGGGGGGGGGGGCAAGGGACTTTCTAAGCTAAGTACAGCCTCCTGCCTGCATGCCTGAGCTAAGGGCAAACGGATTCCAGGACGTAAATGCTACATGAATCATCTGCCCTTACTCAAGGTGGCCACTGCTAGAGATGCTAACAGTGGCCATCTTGAGTAAGGGCAGATTATTCATGTAGCATTTACATCCGGGAATCCATTTGCCCTTAGCTCAGGCATGCAGGCAGGAGGGTGTACTTAGCTGAGAAAGTCCCTTGCCCCCCTCCTGAGGAATCTTGGCATAGGTGTACACAACCAATTTCATTAGGGTGTGCACCCCAAAACTCAAACACACATGCCTTTTAATTAAGCACAGAGACATGGATGGATGGGGGGGGGGGGGGGGGGGTTGCTTTGAATATCACAAATTAATTAAATAGCATTTAATTTGTGGTGCTCAGATACAGTGTAGTTCCACTTTAGACCAGTGTGATGTGGAGAGCAGTCCTGTCCTAGGGTGACCACGTTACTCTTCCATGAATAGAGTGAGTGACCGTTGTCACCCTGGGATAGGAAGCATGTCATTGGCAATCATCAGGTAAAATAATAAAGTAATAAGTAAGTAATAAAGCCAGAGAAAAAGAAAAACGGATGCAACCACATCTAGGGGAATAGTAAGCTGCATTAGATTGCATTTCTAAAGGTTCGAAGACACTTTTAATTTGGAGTTCAAGCAGAACTCCAGACATTAATAAGAAGATAAAAATGAATGCAATAAAATTCGAGTCATCGACATCCAGAATCCTGAAAAAGCAGGTGTCATCCATGAAACGCGTAGACATGAGTTTTTATACAATCCTAGAATTTGTTTAAAAATCCAACTAAACCGCGTGTTGAGGTGTACCCCAATGATTAAGCTCCATGGGCAGGACGAAACACGTTGGGTGTGACCTGAAGCCACTTTTACTCTTTCTTACACCTGGGCTGCCCCTTTGGAGTGCGGTGTTCCATCCTCCCTCCTCTTATGTGTATACACAGCCGGGGACTGGCTCTCTTAACACCGGCACCTACACTCAATGTGAGTCCCCACAGGACGACGGCTTGGAGCAGCACCTGAAGTCTACCTGGTTCTTGATCACTGGTTGAGGTGGTCATTGATTGTAGATTACATTGGAAATGTTCTGAGATATTTCTTATATCGGATATGGACGTTTGCCCAGATGCTTTTGAACAAATATACACTGATAATAAATTATTATGATTCTTATGATCGAAGCGGCGCGGATCTCAGCGCTGTAAAGAAAAGTCTCATTAATGGACACAATATATTTACTTTAAGAGACTAGAGATGTCCCTGCTGTAGAGCTGTGATGTCTTCCCTGGAAACCAGAAACCTAAATTCTAAAATCATTTTTTTTTTGCTCGAAAATTACTTAGAACCCCCAAACATTATATACCCTAGAAATAAAAGAGAAGAGTCCCAATTGGTTGGCTGAGGAGGGGGGTCGAAACAGAAGCCGCCATGATGCCCGTGAAGAGCAGGGGAAGGGGAAGCCACCGCCCCCGAGCAAAGGAAGCCACCAGTGAAGTCCGGGAGAAGCGCTGCCCACCATAGATGGGGTATGTGCTCAAGACTGACCGACCGGGGGGTGGGATGGAGGTTGTTGTAACCCCCCAAAAAAATTACTACCGCCCGCCACTGGACCGTAGATAAGTATTCGGGGGCTGCTGCACACAGAAGGCTTTTTATCTTAGGCTCGGTTCACACAGGGGGCGACACGACTTGCTGCGCCGCGACCTGACAAGTCGCCCCCGTTCTGTACTACGGAACCGTTCTAAGAGGAGCGACTGGAGTCGCTCCGACTTAGAAAAAAAGGTTCCTGTACTACTTTTGGGTGACCTCGGGCGACTTGCATTGACTTCTATACAGAAGTCGTTTGCAAGTCGCCGCTGAGGTCGCGGCAGGTCGCGGCGTGGCAAGTCGTGTCGCCCCCTGTGTGAACCGAGCCTAAATGTGGAGTTCCAATCAAAAAAAAATAAAAAATTTTAAGTCAGCAGCTACAAATACTGCAGCTGCTGACTTTTAATTATCAGACACTTACCTGTCCCAAGGGTCCAGCGATGCGGAGGAACGAAGCCCCATTCTTCTCCGCCTCCTCTCTGTGGTGCCGGCATTGTCACTGTGGGCGCCCGGCTGTGGCCGGGCACGCACTGCGCATGCGCAAGCCGCACTGCGCGCTGTGACTGGCCGGGCGATCATCCTGGATCTGTGACATGTCCCAGATGGTTGCCGAGAGGGAAGAGGGGAGAGGTGATCTCCCTTGCGGCACGGCGCCACGGAGCGCCAGGGAGAAGTGGGAGCGTAAACCCTCTAAAAAGAGGGTTTCTGCTCCCCACCCCACCCCAAAAAAATGACATGCCAAATGTGACATGTCAGGGGGGTCACCTTCCCTTAACCACTTGGCGTCCGCGCTATAGCCGAATGACGGCCACAGCGCGGACCTGAATTTCCGGGAGACCGTCATATGACGGCGCTCGCTGTGATCACCGAGTCACTGAGACCCGAGTGATCACAGGTCCGGGTAATGCCGCGTACACACAATCGGAATTTCAGCCAGCAAAAGCTTTTTTTATCGGAAAATGCGACCGTGTGTACGCTCTATCGGAATTTAGCTGGCCGGATTCCCGCCAGCAAAAATTTGAGAGCAGGTTCTCAATTTTCCAGACGGAAAAACCTTCTATTGGAAATTCCGATCGCGTGTATGCAATTCCGACACGCCAAAAATCACGCATGCTCAGATTCAACTACGAGACAGAAGCTATTGGCTACTGGCTATTGAACTTCCTTTTTCTAGTCCCGTCGTACGTGTTGTACGTCACCGCGTTCTTGACAGTTGGAATTTGGTGTGACCGTGTGTATGCAAGACAGCTTGAGCGGAATCCCATCGGAATTCCGTCGGGAAACCCATCAGAGTTTTTTCCGACCAAAATTCCACGCGTGTACGCGGCATAAGGGGCTGGTCCCGGGCCCTTACCACGTGATCAGCTGTCAGCCAATGACAGCTGAACACATGAGCTTGGTAATTGTTTTTTTTTTTTTCGAGGAGACATTGTTCCTGAATAGGAAGAAGAAATTCTACCTCATCTGTGCCACCATTACCCTCTGCCAGTTCCACCTGCCAGTGACCACCGTGCCCACCAGTGGCACCTATCAATGCCCATGAGTGCCACCTATCAATGCTCACAAGTGCCACCTATCAATGCTCACAAGTGCCACCTATCAATGCCCACCAGTGGTGCCAATCAGTGCCACTTAGCAGTGCTGCCTATCAATGTAACCTACCAGTGCCGATCAGTGCCCATCACTACCACCTATCGATGCCCATCAGTGCAGCTTCATCAGCAGAGAAAAATTACTTTATAACAAAATATACATATTTTTTTTAAATTCATAGTTAGTAAGGTTGAATAAAGACACCAGTCCAACCTGAGTGAGTGTCTACAATTGTCTCTATCCCTGTACATTGCACACTCACATTGGTCCCTACACCCTCAAGGAGCCCACAATCCAAGGTCCGTATTCATATACTAGGGGCCAATTTTGAACAGTAGCAAATGAACCTACCAGCATGTCTTTGGAGTGTGGGAGGAAACCAGACTACCCGGAGGAAACCCACGCAGGTACAGGAAGAACATGCAATCTCCAGGCAGGTAGTGTCATGGTTGGGATTCAAACCAGTGACGCATTTTACTACTAGGTGAGTGTGCACCACTGTGCCGCCAATTCAGTCTTTTTAAAAAATTTTAACAAAAAATAAAAATCACAGAGGTGATCAAATATCACCAAAAAGAAAGCTCTATTTGTGGGGAAAAAAAATGATCAAAAATTTCATTTGGGTACAGTATTGTCTGACCGCGCAATTGTCATTCAAAGTGCATCGGCGCTGAACGACGAAAATTGGTCTGGACAAGAGGGGGGTTTAAGTGCTCGGTAAGCAAGTGGTTAAAGTTCCATTTTTGGGTGGAACTCTGCTTTAAAGAGGAAGTAAACCCTGATGGGTTTACTTCCTCTTTGATTCCCTGCAAAGGTAAAGCATAATGGACTACTATGCATCGCATCGCATCGCATAGTAGTCCATTATGTGTCACTTACCTGACACAGGAGCCGGCGAATTCACCGCTGTCCCCTGTAGTCCGGAGCATCCATCTTCTCGGTGGGTCTCGCTGCCCCACCGCTGTCACTCGGCGAAGCCGCGATGACGTCACTCCCGCATATTGCCGTTGACCACAGCGCGCTCAGTGCGCCTGCGCGCCGCTGTCTACGGCACATGCGCCGTAGACAGCAGTGCCTGTCTTTCGGCAAATATCTCCTAAACTGTGTAGGTTTAGGAGATATTTCTTGGACCTACAGGTAAGCCTTAATCTAGGCTTACCTGTAGGTCAAAGTGGTTTGTAAGGGTTTACAACCACTCTAAAGTTCCACTTTTGGGTGGAAATCCGCTTTAATGCATAGAATGCATGAAAAAAAAAAAACCTGCTGACTTTACAACTCCTTTAAGTACTATAAATATTATTCATTTTTTCGATACATTGAGGACTGGATGTTGAATTTGATACATTTTATTACTTTTGTATCTCTGTCCAGACTTTTTATCTATGTGTTTCTTTGTATTGTTTACAAAACTTTTCAATAGAATGAAAAAAACATTTTTATACATTGTATCCTTTCACTTCCTTTCATGTCTTTGTCTCTATCACTCATCTGCTGGCTGTAAGATATCTATATGTGATTTTCGGAGGGTCCGGACAGCGTCATTTGTAAAGCGTACCACGCGGTAGGGTGTTCCAGAAACTTCATTGTCTCCTATCGACCCTCCAACATTCTATATGCAAAGTCTGTGCGCTTCCTCTTCCACAGAGGTAATTGAATGTGGATTTATTGTACAGTAATCCACTTTGTCATGAGGGATCTCCTACTGATTGCGGATTCACAGGTGATTACCTGGAAGTGAGCACACCTCGCTGTGTAATGTGAATTGTTACCCCCTACCCGGGTCTCATTATAAACCCCCCACGCCGCGAAGCTGTCCGAGATGTTTACTGACTGCTAATCTGCACAAACTTTCCAGCTCCACTCCTCCAGAATAACAATGACACCATCCGCAGAGGCAGCAAGGTGGAACAAGGCAAATTAAAACCAAACATGCAGAGGTAGAACGGTGTCGCAGCCCGCAGCAGGCGCCTTGCAGAATAACCGTGGCGAGATTTTTTTTCACGCCGCATTCCATCTCGTTGAGATCTAATGCGTTTTTTTTTTCATGGCAGGCGTCACGGATTTTAAAATGGCGCCCATGGATTTCAAGCATGATGGCGCAGAAGAAAAATTGACTTAGGACAAAAGATAATTAGTAGCCAATAGGGTTGGGTACGGTAGGATTGGGACGTGCTTTGGCCAACTGATGTCTGAACTCGTTTTGTGAGTTTTTCAGATGAGGTTTGGCCAACCGAAAACTTAAATCTTCAGGAAATAGAATTGTTCCAAATGCTGCCATCGGTTTTTTTTTTTCTTCATGGCAGGCATGGTGGTTTTTAAATGGCGGCCGTGGATTTCAAGCATGATGAGAAGAAAATGACTTGTGCCGCGTACACACGATTGGAATTTTGGTCGGAAAAAGCTCTGATGGTTTTCCCGACGGAATTCCGACGGGATTTCGCTCAAGCTGTCTTGCATACACGCGGTCACACCAAATTCTGACCATCAAGAGCGCGGTGACATACAACATGTACGATGAGACTAGAAAAAGGAAGTTCAATACCCAGTAGACAAACCTCAACATTTAAAGTGGATCTGTCATCAGATACAATCACCCTTAGCCCCTGTACACACGGTCGGAGATTCTGCCAACCAAATCCGTCAGATTTTGTCCGTCAGATTTAGTCTGACGGATTGTGTCCGAAACTGTTGCATACACACGGTCGGACTAAGTTGTCGAAAAATCCGATCTTTCAGAACGTGATGACGTAATTTCGTTACGATGGGACTAGATTCAGGCTAGTAGCCAATAGCTTTGATGTAGGAATTTGATCTGAGCATGCGTGGCACTTGGTCCGATCAAAATTCTCTACACATGATCGGAGTATGTCCGACCGGCCCAGTTGGTCGGGAAATATTTGCAACATGTTGGAAAATTGGGTCGGACGGAGATTCGGGCGGAATCAGTCCGATGCATACCACACACAGTCGGATTATCTGACGACACGGTCGGATAAGACGCATTCCAACGGATTCTCCGACAGTGTGTATGCGGCTTTAGACCTAACCCCCTTCCTGCCTGAACCCCAACACTTATGCCGTGTACACACAATCGGAATTATGGTCGGTAAAAGGTCTGATGGTTTTCCCAACGGAATTCCGCTCAAGCATACACACGGTGACACCAAATTCCGACCGTCAAGAACGCGGTGGTGTACAACACGTACGACGGGACTAGAAAATGGAAGTTCAATAGCCAGTAGCCAATGGCATCCATCTCCTAGTTGAATCTAAGAATGCGTGAGTTTTTGCGCGTCGGAATTGCATACACAAGATCGGAATTTCCCATAGAAATTTCTTCCGTCTGGAAAAATTGAGAACATGCTCTCAAATTTTTGCTGGCAGGAATTCGGCCAGCTAAATTACGATGGAGCGTACACACGGTCGCTTTTTCTGATGAAAAGCTCTCATCTGTCTTTTGCTGGCCGAAATTCCGATCATGTGTACGCGGCATTAGGGCATACAGTGGCAAAAATAATGATTTGGTCCCCTGTAGATTTTGCGCGTTTGCCCACTTACATAGACATGAAGGGTCTATAACTTTTATTATAAGTGTCTACTAAGGTGGATGGTCTCCTCCAGGAATTTCCATGTACTGAGTATTGATAATTTATTACTGCTCAATAAAAGTACACCTCGAGTGTTTTGTGAATTTCTGGTACTGTCTTCTCACTATGTATCTTGAGATTCCAGAACTAGGGTAGCATTCCCCACAGTTCGAAGTGTTTGTAGATCGCTTCACTTCACAAAAGGAGACGCGATCTCCACCGCTTCACAAGCAGGCACTCAGAGGAGAACAATCTCCACTGTGAATGCCGGAGAACTGAGCTTCATAACCGGACACCGATGTATATAAAAGACACCTGTCCACAGAATCTCATTCTTCCATGCAAACCTCACCATTGGGGTCCTTTCACACGGGTGGTTCCGATCAGGTCCGCCATTCATTTTTTCAGGAGGACCTGATCGGACCCTCCATTCACCCCTATGGAGCGGCGGATGTCAGCGGTGAAATGTCCGCTGACACCCCACGCTATCCGATGCAAAAGCAGCAAAGGGATGGAGTCTCAGGCAGGGGATGCCCTAGCAGTGGCGTAGCGTGGGGGGGTGTGAGGGGGGCCACTGCCCTGGGCGCAAAATTTAGAGGGGCAATGCCACAAGTGTGGATGGTCTAGCACAAGGATAAAAGCCCCTTGTTAAACTTATGATGCCGAAGTGTTCAGCAACAGTGGCCGCTCTTGGGGTGCGGGCGGGCGGCTGGGGGATCCGTCTTACGGTGGTGATCAGCGAAGGGCCACCTGAGAGCCCAGGACTTGGGAGAATAGTTCCAATCTGTCTGCCTCCTCCTTGACCTAGAACAGAGGAACATTTGTTCAACCCTTTGATCTGCAGATGAAGAAACAGAAAGATACAAAAATAAACAATGTTTCTTTTTATTTTAGTGTTGTTAATAAACATTGCTGGCTGCTTTTTTTTTGACAGCTCCAATTCCCAGACTTCTTTAACACTTCAGCTGTCAACAGGGGAGACCCACCGACAGCTCAGAGAACCGAGCCTGAAAGTATTGGTTTCAGGTATTGGTGCATTTGCACGAGTACCAATACTTGTGCGAATACTCGGGATCGGCAGCAATACCAATACTAGTATCGGTGCAACCCTAGATGTTATCACTAAAAAGCCAACTGCCTGCTCTACAAAAAATGTACCGGGGTGATGCCTGCAACCCGTTATAACCCCTTCAAGCTGAGAACGCATATTTGCATGCAGTCGGCGTGAAGGGGTCTGCAATGTACAGAGATCACCCAGAGGGGGAGGGATTTTTTTTCGAAATAAAATTGGAGTTAGTCTTTAAGTGTTTTCTCTATAGGGTATAATTGTTACATGTCAATATTTCAAACAAAAGACAGACGACCGTTTCATCTGCTTTCATTGGAATTTTCTATAGAATGTGACCCTGAGAATCGTTGAATAATGTGACACCACCTTCACTGACTATAATGGTAAATAACTACATTTCTCATAATGCCTGCCGGAAGAAATTTTATTTGTATAATAAGGTATTTTCACATATTTAATTCTTTGAGGCTTCAGGGACTTCTCAGATAAAAGGCATCTGAAAAAGGTGGTTGTATGGTACGGTGCCATAAAGACGGCGTGATCAATCTTTTCTGGGGAAGTAATAATGTGTACTAGTGTGAAACATACACATAATAGAAAGGTTAAGCATACAATGGATGCATTAGGTGTACAAATGCTCAACATAGATTCTGGTGGGAATTCTGCACACAATTCCTGAGATCTACCTAGAAATCCCAATGAAGAACCAATGGCATCTGATTGATATAATCATCACTGTTTACTACCAGCATAGCTCCCAACGGCCCAAACCAAATCCTTCTGTCAACCTTTCCTCCACCATTGTCCCTTCTCCCATATACAGACCTCAATAAATACAGTTTCCATTTGTCATATTACACCAAACATATGTCCAGGAGGTAGACGGTGAGCCTGGTTTATGCTTGACCAATGCTATGCTATGCTGACACCCCACGCTATCCGATGCAAAAGCAGCAAAGGGATGGAGTCTCAGGCAGGGGATGCCCTAGCAGTGGCGTAGCGTGGGGGGGTGTGAGGGGGGCCACTGCCCTGGGCGCAAAATTTAGAGGGGCAATGCCACAAGTGTGGATGGTCTAGCACAAGGATAAAAGCCCCTTGTTAAACTTATGATGCCGAAGTGTTCAGCAACAGTGGCCGCTCTTGGGGTGCGGGCGGGCGGCTGGGGGATCCGTCTTACGGTGGTGATCAGCGAAGGGCCACCTGAGAGCCCAGGACTTGGGAGAATAGTTCCAATCTGTCTGCCTCCTCCTTGACCTAGAACAGAGGAACATTTGTTCAACCCTTTGATCTGCAGATGAAGAAACAGAAAGATACAAAAATAAACAATGTTTCTTTTTATTTTAGTGTTGTTAATAAACATTGCTGGCTGCTTTTTTTTTGACAGCTCCAATTCCCAGACTTCTTTAACACTTCAGCTGTCAACAGGGGAGACCCACCGACAGCTCAGAGAACCGAGCCTGAAAGTATTGGTTTCAGGTATTGGTGCATTTGCACGAGTACCAATACTTGTGCGAATACTCGGGATCGGCAGCAATACCAATACTAGTATCGGTGCAACCCTAGATGTTATCACTAAAAAGCCAACTGCCTGCTCTACAAAAAATGTACCGGGGTGATGCCTGCAACCCGTTATAACCCCTTCAAGCTGAGAACGCATATTTGCATGCAGTCGGCGTGAAGGGGTCTGCAATGTACAGAGATCACCCAGAGGGGGAGGGATTTTTTTTCGAAATAAAATTGGAGTTAGTCTTTAAGTGTTTTCTCTATAGGGTATAATTGTTACATGTCAATATTTCAAACAAAAGACAGACGACCGTTTCATCTGCTTTCATTGGAATTTTCTATAGAATGTGACCCTGAGAATCGTTGAATAATGTGACACCACCTTCACTGACTATAATGGTAAATAACTACATTTCTCATAATGCCTGCCGGAAGAAATTTTATTTGTATAATAAGGTATTTTCACATATTTAATTCTTTGAGGCTTCAGGGACTTCTCAGATAAAAGGCATCTGAAAAAGGTGGTTGTATGGTACGGTGCCATAAAGACGGCGTGATCAATCTTTTCTGGGGAAG
This sequence comes from Lithobates pipiens, assembly GCF_037356315.1. Lineage (NCBI taxonomy): Eukaryota > Metazoa > Chordata > Amphibia > Anura > Ranidae > Lithobates > Lithobates pipiens. The sequence continues at coordinate 9,148,380 of NW_027507788.1, read as the reverse complement.
TAATAATGTGTACTAGTGTGAAACATACACATAATAGAAAGGTTAAGCATACAATGGATGCATTAGGTGTACAAATGCTCAACATAGATTCTGGTGGGAATTCTGCACACAATTCCTGAGATCTACCTAGAAATCCCAATGAAGAACCAATGGCATCTGATTGATATAATCATCACTGTTTACTACCAGCATAGCTCCCAACGGCCCAAACCAAATCCTTCTGTCAACCTTTCCTCCACCATTGTCCCTTCTCCCATATACAGACCTCAATAAATACAGTTTCCATTTGTCATATTACACCAAACATATGTCCAGGAGGTAGACGGTGAGCCTGGTTTATGCTTGACCAAATACAGTGCTGTCCTATTGGAGAGGAAATCATATGAAGGCATTGTCGGCGGGAGTACTGTGATCTCAGTGAGAGGGGATAAATACCTGGAAAGCGCTACATTGACACATTACTGAGCATGCATGGACCTTACATGAAAATATATATCTGGTGACAGGTCCACTTTGATGGTTTTTGAAAGGTTCAGCAGCCAGGGACTGGGGTGTAAAGGATTAACCTAAAAACAAATATCTGATGACTGGTCCACTTTCAGTGTTGGGTTTTGGTCAGGCAGAGGGTTAAGTGTAAGAGCGATGGTATGTGATGACAGCTCCACTTTGGGTGTTGGGGTTCGGGCAGGAGGAAGGTTAGGGTGATAGCATCTGGTGACAGATCCACTTTAAGTGTTGGGGTTCAGGCAGGAGGGGGGTTTGGTGTAAGGCTGATACTATCTGATGAAAGATCCACTTTAAGTGTTGGGGTTCAAGCAGGAGGGGGCTGAGGTGTAAGAATGATTGTATCTGATGACAAATCCACTTTAAGTGTTGAGGTTTGGATAGGAGGAGGGTTATGTGTAAGCCCTTGTACACACAGTTGGAGAATCCGTCGGAATATGTCCTATCGGACCGTTTTGTCGGATAATCCGACTGTGTGTGGTCTGCATCGGACTGTTTCCGTCGGAATATCAGTCTGGCCAAATTTTCCAACTTGCTGGAAATATTTTCCGACAAACTGGTCCGATAGGACATACTCCGATCATGTGTAGAGAATTCCGATCAGACAAAGTGCCACGCATGCTCAGATCAAATTCCTACATCAAAGCTATTGGCTACTAGCCTGAACGTAGTCCCATTGTAACGAAATTACGTCATCATGTTCTGAAAGATCGGATTTTCCGACAACTTTGTCCGACCGTGTGTATGCAACAGTTTCGGACAAAATCCGATGGACAAAATCCAATGGATTTGGTTGTCAGAATGTCCGACCGTGTGTACAAGGGCTAAGGTTGATAGTATCTGATGACAGGTCCAATTTAAGTATTGGTCTTTGGGCAGAGAGAGAGTTAACAGTAAGTTTCATGGCATCTGATAATAAGTCCAATTTATGTGTCAATGTTCTGGGCAGGCAGAATGTTAAGTGTAAAGGTGATGGTAACTGATGACAGGTCTACTGTTAGTGTTGGGGTTCTGGCAGGAGCAGGGGTGATGGTATCTGATGGTATCATGAAAAGTAAATTTTAAGTGTTGGCATTCAGGCAAGGAATGGGTTCAATGACAGTGTGATGGTATCTGATGACAGGTCCACTTTACATGCTAGGGTCTGGGCATGTGGAGGGTTAAGTGTAAAAGTGATAGAATCTGATGACAGTTCAACTTTATGTGTTGGTCTTTGGACAGGTGGGGGGGGGGGGGGGTTAGGCATTAGGTTGATGGCATCTGATGACAGGTCCACTTTAGGTGTTGGTCTTTGGGCTGGTAGAGTGTTAAGAGTAAGGTAGTGTTGGGTTTCTGGCAGGTGTAGGGTTGATGATATCTCATGACAAGTCCACTTTAAGCGTTGGCATTCAGGCAAGGGGTGGGCTCAATGACAGGGTGATGGTGTCTGATGAAAGGTCCACTTTAATTGCTGGGGTTCTGGCATGTAGAGAGTTAAGTGTAAAGGTGATAGTATCTGATGACAAGTTCATTTAAGTGTTGGCATTTGAGCAGGTGGTGGGTTAGTAGTAAGGTTCATGGTATCTGATGACAGGTCCACTTTAAGTGTTGGCGTTCAGGCAAGGGGTGGGTTCAATGAGAAGATAATGGTATCTGATGACAGGTCCACTTTAGGTGTTGGTCTTTGGGCTGGTGGAGGGTTAAGAGTAAGGTAGTGTTGGTTTTCTGGCAGGTGTAGGGTTGATGATATCTCATGACAAATCCACTTTAAGCATTGGCATTTAGGCAAGGGGTGGGTTCAATGACAGGGTGATGGTATCTGATGACAGGTCCACTTTAATTGCTGGCCTTTGAGCAGGTGGTGGGTTAGGAGTAAGATTCATGGTATCCGATGACAGTTTCACTTTCAGCATTAGCATTCAGGTAAGAAGTGGGTTCAATGACAGGGTGATGGTATCTTATGAGAGGTCCACTTTAAGTGTTGAGTTGCGTGTAGGCGGAATGTTAAGTGTAAGGGCGATAGTATCTGATGGCAGATTCACTTTAAGTGTTGGTCTTTGGGCAGGTGAAGGGTTAAGAGTAAGGTTTATCGCATCTCATAATAGGTCCACTTTAAATGTTAGGCCGCGTACACACGCGGGGACTGTTCGCCCAACTTTGTCCGCTGAACAGTGTTTCGGCGGACAGTCCGCTCGTGTGTGGGCTTTCAGCGGACAGTTTCAGCGAACAGTCCGCTGAACAAGGTTTTTCGGAAATTCCGAAAAACTGTCCGCTGAAACTTTGTTTCAGCGAACAGTCCCCTCGTGTGTAGGCTTGTTCGTCAAACTAAGTTCCGCGCATGCTCAGAAAGGATTTACACGCCGAGGTTTGCATTGCAGTGTATAGGACGTCGTTTTCTAGTCCCGTCGTACGTGCCGTTCACGTCATCGCGCACGGTTTCAGCAAACTGTTCGTTCGTCGTGTGTGGCCATGTCCGTCCATGCTAATTTTGAGCGGACTGTTTGCCGAAACTGTTTGACGGACAAAGTTGGGCGAACAGTCCCCGCATGTGTACGCGGCCTTAGGGTTCTAGCAGGTGTAGAGTTAAGTGTACGGTTTCCTGTATATTTCATGACACGTCCATTTTAAGTGTTGGAGTTTGGGCAGGCAGAGGGTTAAGTTCAAGGGTGGTAGTTCCAGCTGACAAGTTAACTTTTGGTGTTGGGATGCAAGCATGATGACATGTCCACTTAAAGAGTCTGGGTTCAGGCAGGAGGAGGGTTATGTGTAAGGGTTATAGTATCCAATAATAGGTCGACTTTAAGTGCTGGGATTTGGGCAGGCAGAAGGTTAAGTGTAAAGTTGATGGTAACTGAGGGCAGTTCTCTTTTAGTGTTACAGTTCTGGCAGGTCTAGGGTTAAGCGTAGGGTTGATGGCATCTCACGACAAGTCCATTTTAAGTGCTGGGGGTTTGGCAGGCAGAGGGTTAAGTGTAATGCTATCTGATGACAGGTCCATTTTAAATGCTGGTGGTTGGGCAAGCTGAGGGCTAATTGTAAGGGTGATTGTTGGCTTTTGGGCAAGGGGATCTGATGACAGATCCACTTTCGGTGTTGGGGTCCAAGGCTGCTGACAGGTCTGCTTTAGGTATTGAGGTCTGGGCAGACAGAGGGTTAAGTGTAATTCTATCTGATGACAGGTCCACTTTAAGTGCTGGGGGTTGGGCAAGTTGTGGGCTAAGTGTAAGGGTGATTGTTGGCGTTTGGGCAAGGGGTGAGTTCAATCACAGAGTTATGGTATCTGATGACAGGTCCACTTTCGGTGTTGGGGTCGAAGGCTGATGACAGGTCTGCTTTAGGTATTGAGGTCTGGGCAGACAGAGGGTTAAGTGTAATGCTATCTGATGACAGGTCCACTTTAAGTGCTTGGGGCTGGGCAAGCTGAGGGCCAAGTGTAAGGGTGATTGCTGGTGTTTGGGCAAGGGGTGGGTTCAATCACAGGGTTATGGTATCTGATGACAGTTCTACTTTTGGTGTTGGGGTCAAAGGCTGATGACAGGTCTGCTTTAGGTATTGAGGTCCGGGCAGGCGCAGGGTTGAGTGTAAGGGTGATGGTATCCGATAACAGATCCACTTTCGGTGTTGGGGTCCAAGGCTGGTGACAGGTCTGCTTTAGGTATTGAGGTCCTGGCAGGCGGAGGGTTGAGTGGTGATGGTATCTGAGGACAGGTACACTTTCAGTGTTGGGGTTGAAGGCTGATGACGGGTCTGCTTTAGGTATTGAGGTCCGGGCAAGCGGAGGGTTAAGTGTAAGGGTGATGACATCTGATGACAGGTCCACTTCCGGTGTTGGGGTTGAAGGCTGGTGACAGGTCTGCTTTAGGTATTGAGGTCCAGGCAGGCAGAGGGTAGAGTAGTGATGGTATCTGATGACAGGCCCACTATCGTTGTTGGGGTCCAAAGCTGGTGACAGGTCTGCTTTAGGTATTGAGGTCTGCGCAGACAGAGGGTTAAGTGCAATGCTATCTGATGACAGGTCCACTTTAAGTGCTGGGGGTTGTGCAAGCTGAGGGCTAAGTGTAAGGGTGATTGTTGGTGTTTGGGCAAGGGGTGGGTTCAATTACAGGGTTATGGTATCTGATGACAGGTCTGCTTTCGGTGTTGGAGTCGAAGGTTGATGATAGGTCTGCTTGAGGTATTGAGGTCTGGGCAGGCGGAGGGTTGAGTGGTGAAGGTATCTGATGACAGGTCCACTTTCAGTATTGGGGTCGAAAGGCTGATGACGGGTCTGCTTTAGGTATTGAGGTCCGGGCAGGCGGAAGGTTGAGTGGTGATGGTATCTGATGACAGGTCCACTTTCAGTGTTGGGGTCGAAGGCTGATGACAGGACTGCTTTAGGTACCGAGGTCTGGGCAGGCGGAGGGTTGAGTGTAAGGGTGATGGTATCCGATGACAGGTCCACTTTCGGTGTTGGGGTCAAAGGCTGGTGGCAGGTCTGCTTTAGGTATTGAGGTCCGGGCAGGTGGAGGGTTGAGTGGTGATGGTATCTGATGACAGATCCAGGAATAGATACAAAGTACTACAGTATTTAAGCAATGTGTTGGAAATCTGTTTCATTGTTGCCCATTCACACCAAGACAATCGCTGGCAACGTCAGAAATCTGGTCACATCAGGAGGAACGCGTTATGGGGCGCAAAAAACGCACAGGTGCTGATGTGCGATCCATTGTTACCCTAATAGCAAGCTGCAGTGCATTGCGCAGCATAAAAATGCATCGCGCGGCAGTCATCAACGCAGCCCAACGCGGCCGGTGTGTGAACGAGCCCCTAAGCGGATCTCTCGTTTTTATCTCCCCGATAAATAGTCACTCTTACGCCCCGATCATTTGTAACGGAACGAAGATATTTAGCCGGGGCGCACGGCGAGATTGGGTCTCAGAGAGTGCGGATTTATAAATACAGCTGTCATGACTGTGATCCGTTCTTGGTAGCGCAGGGCGACGTCTAATTCCGTCCTCTGAATAATAGTACAGCTGCAGAGCACCCCCCCCCCCCCCACCCCCGGTCCGCTCCATCTAATCTGCTCCTTCTGACTCTTTACTGCTCCGGAAATCTGCTGCACTAAGCACAATCGTGTTACGGCCACTGCAAAAAAAAAAGCTTTATCGTCTTTAACCCCTTCGCCTTCCCGCATTGTGCTGATGACATCACTATTCAGAGGGATGATTTTCTTTTCTTTCCTGGTTTACGCACCGCAGGCTCCTCCATACATCTGAGCGCCTGTCGATGGAGACGATTTGATTTCAGGCCGTGGACTGGCGTGCCGCATCAGCGCTGACCTAGTGCTTTGCATTGTGATGAGCGCAAAGCGTTTTGTGGTCCCCCGCCTCCCCCCCCTCCACAAAAAAAAAAACTTGTAATGCAAATACACGGCGCCAGATACTTTCCAATTTTTAAACATGCGTTAAAGCGCGTTATGTCGCATTTTAACATGCCAAAGACCAGAGCGTTTTTTTTGCGATTCGCCACTTCGTCGTTTTAACTTTAACTGCGAAGTGGCTCCCAAACAAAATTGACGTCCTTTTTTTCCTACAAATAGAGCTTTCCTTTGGTGATATTTGATCACCTCTGCGGTTTTTATTTTTTGCGCTATAAACAAAAAAATTGTGTCAATTTTGAAAAAAAAAAAAACGCATTATTTTTTACTTTTTGCTATAATAAATATCCCCAAAAAGTATATAAAAAATGTTTTCCTCAGTTTAGGCAGATACTTATTCTTCTACATATTTTTGGTAAAAAAAAAAAATTGCATTAAGCGTTTATTGATTGGTTTGCGCAAAAGTAATAGTGTTTACAAAATAGGGGATATTTTTGTGGCATTTTTATTAATATTTTTTTTTATTACTAATGATGGCTATCAGCAATTTTTATCATGACTGCGACATTATGGCGGACACATCGGACACTTTTGACACTATTTTGGGACTATTGTCATTTATACAGCGATCAGTGCTATAAAAATGCACTGATTACTGTGTAAATGACACTGGCAGGGAAAGGGTTAAACACTAGGGGGCGATCAAGGGGTTAAGTGTGTTCTAGGGAGTGATTCTAACTATGGGGGGGAGGGGCTGTGTGTGACATGACACTGATCACCGCTCCTGATTACAAGGAGCTGTGATCAGTGAGAAATGCTTGTTTACATTAGCATTTCTCCGTTCTTCCTCTCTGGGAGACGATCGCGGGTGTCCCCGTGAACATCGAGTCCGCGGGATCCGCGATCGCGCTCACAAAGCTCCTGGCGGGCACGCACGCCCGCAACCCGCCTCCTAAAGGGCAACGTACAGGTACGCGGTTCTGCCCTTGGCACGTAAAAGCAATGTGAAAGGCAAAAATGAGCAAGTCCGACGCGTTTCGACTACAAAGGTCTTCCACAGGGGGCATCGATGCTTATTGCTTCCTGTGATCACTTTTATACTACAGATCTTGCTTTTTTTTGTAAGATTTTTTGATGCCAAAATAAACCATGTTTGGTTTATCTGCACCATATGGAGCACCTTTTTCTTTATTTTACATTTTGACACTGTTAGCCATCCATCTACCATCCTTCCCGTTGACGGGACTTGGACTCATCTGGCTGCTGCTTGTCGGTTCCTTCCAGTCCTGAGACTTGGGATTGCTTATCGATCATCGCATCCAACGCAATATCTTCAGAAGGATTACAAGCTCGTTTGACCCACTGCCGTATGGCATGTGGGTCCATCATAGCTTGTATGAGTACCCTACCTCTTCGATCCCTTTGTTCTGAAGTGTCCGTAGACATACCAGCTGGTCCACCAGGACCACATATTAACCATTCCATTTGGAAACGGATCATAGAACTTTCTCCACTTCTCATACCCTCATCATATGAACCATGCTCTACATCCCGTTGTGTTTCACTAGCACTATTAGTGTTTATACCTTTTCCGTTTCACATTATTTCACTTTTGTGCATTGATTGCTTTCCATTCATCACCATCGTACAGGCATGTACTGGCCATCGGGACTACCAGGAGTTTCCCGGTGGGCCGATGGCTCAGTGGGCCACTCTGATGTAAGGGGGCTGGTGATGGGACACTCTGATGTAAGGGGGCTGGTGATGGGACACTCTGATGTGAGGAGGCTGCTGATGGGGCACTCTGATGTGAGGGGGCTGGTGATGGGACACTCTGATGTGAGGGGGCTGATGATGGGACACTCTGATGTAAGGGGGCTGCTCATGGGACACTCTGATGTAAGGGGGCTGGTGATGGGACACTCTGATGTAAGGGGGCTGATGATGGGACACTCTGATGTGAGGGGGCTGCTGATGGGGCACTCTGATGTGAGGGGGCTGCTGATGGGACACTCTGATGTAAGGGGGCTGCTGATGGGATACTCTGATGTAAGGGGGCTGGTGATGGGACACTCTGATGTAAGGGGGCTGATGATGGGACACTCTGATGTAAGGGGGCTGCTCATGGGACACTCTGATGTAAGGGGGCTGCTCATGGGACACTTTGATGTAAGGGGGCTGCTCATGGGACACTCTGATGTAAGGGGGTGCTGATGGGACACTCTGATGTAAGGGGGCTGCTCATGGGACACTCTGATGTAAGGGGGCTGGTGATGGGACACTCTGATGTAAGTGGGTGCTGATGGGACACTCAAAATGTAAGTGGGCCGGTCTGGATGAAGTCCAGGGCCAAATTTCTGTCCCAGTCCAGCCCTGCCATCGTATGATCATCGTCACTTTTTGTTTCATGTGCATTGTTTATATTTTGTCACTTGATTTCTTGTTCTCACTCTTATGAGTACAATTTTGAGCGCTACACTTATTTTTTTCACACATGCGCATGTTATCACAATGCCCGTTAACGTGCAATACTTGCATTACCCTTTATGCTATGCCATTCATTTTGAATGGTATACTAACGCATCCTGGTTGCAGTGCACCACATCTCACACCCAATGGTGTATTTTGGTTTTGTGCTGCCCTAAGCAAAACTAAAATCGGGCACCCCCCCATCTGAATTTGTCACACCCATTACTGTTTAAACCCCACCCCTTCCTCTTTAGGCTCCAGCTCTTCTTACTAGAGCTCCACCTCAGGAGTTGGTCACAGACTGCAGACATACTATGGGAGCTGGTCAGAGACTGTGGACATGATACAAGAGATGGTCAGAGACTGCAGACATGATATAAGAGATGGTCAGAGACTGTGGACATGATACAAGAGATGGTCAGAGACTGCAGACATGATACAGGAAATGGTTAGAGACTGCGGACATGATAGAAGAGATGGTCAGAGACTGCGGACATGATATAAGAGATGGTCAGAGACTGCGGACATGATACAAGAGATGGTCAGAGACTGCAGATATGATACAAGAGATGGTCAGAGACTGCAGACATGATACAGGAAATGGTTAGAGACTGCAGACATGATACAAGAGATGGTCAGAGATTGCGGACATGATATAAGAGATGGTCAGAGACTGCAGACATGATACAGGAAATGGTTAGAGACTGCGGACATGATACAAGAGATGGTCAGAGACTGCAGATATGATACAGGAAACGGTTAGAGACTGCGGACATGATACAAGGGATGGTCAGAGACTGCAGACATGATACAGGAGATGGTCAGAGACTGCGGACATGATACAAGAGATGGTCAGAGACTGCGGACATGATACAAGAGATGGTCAGAGACTGCAGACATGATACAGGAAATGGTCAGAGACTGCGGACGTGGTACAGGAGAAGGTCAGAGACTGCAGACATGATACAGGAGACGGCCAGAGACTGCAGACATCTTCGGAGACTGCAGACCATGATCCAGGAGATGGTTAGAGGCTGGGGACATGATCAGAGACTGCGGACAAGATCAGAGGCTCCGGACTTGATCAGAGGCTCCGGACTTGATTAGAGGATGGGGACATGATCAGAGGCTGCGGATATGATCAGGGCCTGCGGACATGATTAGGGGCTGCGGACATGGTCAGAGGCTGCGGACATGGGGCTGCGGACATGGTGTCGCCCCGACCCCCCCCCGCAAAGTGTCGGCCTAGGCCAAGACACAGCACTGCTCACACCAATGCAATATTGTTCATTGCGTTGCGCTGCATTTACAAAAATGCTGCAGTTCCATCTTTTGAGACGTTAAGGTGCGCCCCATTCACATATCGTGTAATGGGAAAAAGCGTTCCCGCTCACAATTTATATTTGTTGCATGGTTTTATCATGATTCTGCGTGTTTTGCACATATGGCAGCTGATTTGCTTTAATGGGCTGCCCCGATGCGCATTTCTCAGCCAAAAGAAGCTCAGCCTGATTTTTAAACACACATTTTTGGGGGGGGGGCATTTATTTAGGAACAATGTCGCCCAAACGCGCATCACGCTTTTTTGCCACAATTTGATCTTGCGATTCCGCGCCCCTCCCATGCGCAGGACTGCAATCCTCCCAAGGCACAGGCAGTGTACATATCTACAGGGCGCTGCATTAAAGTGGAACTAAAGTTGGAAAAATAAAATTTGTGAACAGGCAGGGTCTCTTTTGTAGCTTCTGCAATAAAATACGCTGACCTGCCTCTTCGCAAATGTTAGTTTTCCAAATTTAGTCCCACTTTAATGCAGCGCGTGCGCGTTAACGTGGCGCACCAGGGACGTCAGGGTTTAAACGGGCCCTAAATGTGTTTTGAAATACCGCCAATGCAACTTTCTGCCAACTTTAATTATATTATTTTGCTTCCTGCGAGTCAATTGGACTACTACCTGCCTCACATATTTCAGGCACTGGGAGCTGGAATGGATTTTGTAAACAGAGAGAAGGAGAGGTGAAAAGGAGGCAGACAACGTGATGGTGACACAGGAAAAAAAATTACTTTTATTTTTTGCAACATTCACTCATTCACTGCATTTTAATGAGCAAACTCTGAGGACCCATTTACACCTTCACGTTGCGGCAATGTGTGAGTTACTATGAGCAATAATGGAATGACACTGATTTCATGCAAAATATGTCGCTATATTGTAGCGCCTTTCCGTTAGAATGGCACCCCAATGCACAAAGGCAATGCACTTGCATTGTAGTGCGCTCCAATGTCGGTGGTGCATTGCATCAGAACAAAAAGAATCATGAGCTTTTCTAAGCACGTGTTGGTGCCTTGGCAGCCCATTCATTTTAAATAGGCTGCCTTATCACACACTCATCAAATGCATGACAAAACGCATGTTAACACACCTCAAAGAAGTGAATGGAGCCTGAACGTTTCCACTTCTAAGCACTTTCACTGCAAAATTTATTTTACCAAATTTTTACCAATATTACTTCTACCAAACTGCATGAAAATGGGTACTGATAGTTTCTGCTTCTAAGCAATTTCGAAGCAAAACATTTTTTACCAATATTTCCCCAAAACATACATTTTCCTCAGATTTTCCCAATTTTAGTTAATGCAGCACAAAGAAGTCAATGGGCCTGGAAAGTTTATGCTTCTACGTAATTGCAAAGAAAACATTTTTTACCAAAATTCTACCAATTTTAGTTACTGCACTGCAAGAAAAGACAATTAATGGGTACTGAGAGTTTCTGTTCTAAGCAATTTCGAAGCAAACAAATGTTACCAAAATTTTCCCCAAAACATTTCCACTTCTAAGTAAAGTCATTTTACCAAAATGTTACCAATTTTAGTTAACGCACAGCAGAGGAGTCAATGGGCCCTGAAATTTTATGCATTTCTGCTTCTAAGCAATTTCGAAAACATTTTACCATGAGTTTACCAATTTTAGTTAACACACCGGAAAGTAGTCAATGGGTCCTGAAAGTTTCCACTTCCAGTCAATTTCGAAGAAAAATAAATTTTCCCCAAATTTTCCCAATTTTAGTTAACGCAGAGGAGTCAATGGACCATGAAAGTTTCTGTGTTTCTGCTTCTAAGCAATTTCGAAAACATTTTGCCATAAGTTTACCAATTTTAGCTAACACACCGGAAAGTAGTCCATGGGTCCTGAAAGTTTCCACTTCTAGGCAATTTTGAAGAAAAATTAATTTTCCCCAAATTTTCCCAATTTTAGTTAATGTAGAGGAGTCAATGGGCCCTAAAAGTTTCTGCATTTCTGCTTCTAAGCTATTTTGAAAACATTTTACCATAAGTTTACCAATTTTAGTTAACACACTGGAAATTAGTCAATGGGTCCTGAAAGTTTCCACTTCTAGTCAATTTTGAAGAAAATTAAATTTTCCCCAAATTTTCCCAATTTTAGTTAGTACAGAGGAGTCAATGGGCCCTGAAATTTTATGTGTTTCTACTTCTAAGCAATTTCGAAAACATTTTACCATAAGTTTACCAATTTTAGCTAACACACCGGAAAGTAGTTAATGGGTCCAGAAAGTTTCCACTTCTAGTCAATTTCAAAGAAAAATACATTTTCCCAATTTTAGTTAACGCAGAGTGAGTGACTTGTATAGCGCTTCCTATGCAAACTGAATCGCCTGAGGGTGATTTCTTGCCACTGGAGTCCATCTGCGGCTTTGCGGGGTCCTTTACCCCGTAAGGTCCTGACACGCTTACAAACACATACACATATTAAGGCCAATTTTTTTTTAGACAAGGTCTAATTAACCTACCAGCATGTCTTTGAAATGTGGGAGGAAGCCGGAGCACCCGGAGGAAACCCATGCCGGCACAAGGAGAACATGCAAACTCCAGGCAGATGGTATTGTAGTCAGGATTTGAACCAGCGACCCTATTGCTGCTAAGTGAAAGTGCTAACCACTACACCACTGTGCTGCCGCAAAGAAGTCACACAGTCACGCAGCACAAAGAAGTCAATGGGACTGGAAAGTTTATGCTTCTTCGTAATGGCAAAGCAAACGTTTTTACCAAAATTCTACCAATTTTAGTTATTGCACTGCAAAAAAAATAAAAAATCAATGGGCACTAAGAGTTTCTGCTTCTAAGCAATTTCGAAGCAAAAAAGTTACCAAAATTGCCCCAAAACAGTTCCACTTCTAAGTAAAGCCCTTTTACCAAAACATTACCAATTTTAGCAAATTTCAAAGAAAAATAAATTTTCCCAAAATGTTCTCAATTTTAGTTAATTCAGCATCAAGAAGTCAATAGGCCTGGGAAGTTTCTGCTTTCTAATCAATTGCAAAGCTAAAAAATTTTACCAAAATTTTACCAATTTTAGTTAACGCACTTTCCACATCTAACCAATTTCGAAGCAAAATAAATTTTTACTAAAATATTACCAAGTTTAGTTAGCACTCCGCAAAGAAGTCAACGGACCCTGGAAGTTTCTGCTTCTAAGCCATGTCAAAGCAAAAACATTTTACCAAAATTTTACAGAGTTAATGCACTGCAAAGACATCAACGAGCTAAAAGTTTCCACTTCTAAGCAATTTCACCGCAAAATAAATTTTACCAATCTTAGTTAACGTATCGCAAAGAAGTCAATGAGCCCTGAAGGTTTCTGCTTCTAACCAATTTCAAAGCAAAAATTTTACCAAAATGTTTCCAATTTTACTTAACGCACTGCGCCCTGAAAGCTTCCATTTCTAACCGATTTAGAAAAAAAAAAGAAGAATTTTACCAAAATGTTCCCAATTTTATTTAACGCAGCACAAAGAAGTCTATGGGCCCAGAATGTTTCTGCTTCTAAGCAATTGTAGAGCAAATTTTTTTACCAAAACTTCCGGCTGTGTTTTTTGGCAGCCCATCTATAGAAACCTTTGTCCTCTCCGGGTCCCTTTTCCTGATGCTAACTTTAAAATAAATATTCTCTCTTGTGAAGTTAATTGCAGAGCCGCAAACTCGCTGATTCTATTATCATCTCAAAGACTTGTTGTGAAAACACCTCGTGTGATGGTGGATAATAGGGGGAGGGGGGAGCATTTGATCTTTAATTATACCTTAATAATAATTCCGCCTCTGCTAACAATGAATTGACTGCAATGATGGCACACTTCAGATCCTTTCATCGCTGGAACCACTTATTCTTCTTGTCTTGTAAGAAGGATCTATTCCTGAATGTCGAATATTTCTTGCGGTCTTACGCAAGTCACACGCAACCATTCTCCTTCCCTTCTCTCTGATGGGCATAAAAATTCTTATCTTATTGAGCTACTATGTAGTGGAGATACTGTAATTCTGGGACATTACCTGAGACACAGCATCCTCGGGACTGAGGTACGGAATGTGGGACCGTCCCAGCAAATCCAGTACAGTTGGCGTCCCGTGACAGCTGCCTCCCGGACAGCAATAAAAATATTGCTATCCTTTCCCCACACTGCAATAAAATGTGGGGGGTTTTTTCTGTGTCCCCATAGGAACCGGGACCACCAATGTAAGGAGCATTCTTCCCACTGACCACCAATGTAAGGAACATTCTTCCCACTGACCACCAATGTAAGGTGCATTCTTCCTACTAGCCACCAATGTAAGGGGTATTCTTCCCACTGACTACCAATGTAAGGAGCGTTCTTCCCACTGATCACCAATGTAAGGAGCATTCTTCTCACTGATCACCAATGTAAGGAGCATTCTTCTCACTGATCACCAATGTAAGGTGCATTCTTCCTACTAGCCACCAATGTAAGGGGTATTCTTCCCACTGACTACCAATGTAAGGAGCGTTCTTCCCACTGATCACCAATGTAAGGAGCATTCTTCTCACTGATCACCAATGTAAGGAGCATTCTTCCTACCAAGGTAAGGAGCATTCTTCCTACTGACCACCAAAGTAAGGAGCATTCTTCCCACTGACCACCAATGTAAGGAACATTCTTCCCACTGACCACCAATGTAAGGTGCATTCTTCCTACTAGCCACCAATGTAAGGGGTATTCTTCCCACTGACTACCAATGTAAGGAGCGTTCTTCCCACTGATCACCAATGTAAGGAGCATTCTTCCTACCAAGGTAAGGAGCATTCTTCCTACTGACCACCAAAGTAAGGAGCATTCTTCCCACTGACCACCAATGTAAGGAGCAATTTCACCCCCTGCCCCCGATGAACAGGTTTGAGGAGGGGTTCCCTGAAGCCTGAAAATTATTTTAAGGGTTCCTCTGGAGTAAAACATTTGAGAAAGGCTGATATAAAAAGGTATTGTATAAGAATTGTATAATCGAACTATGAGAGGTATGGCTAGCTTTAGTCCTGTAGGCCCAGAGTCGGTATGGTAGATCAAAGTGGCCGCCCCCCCTCCTCCGCTGCTGCTCTCAGAGTCCTCAGGGAAATTGCCAGCTCCTGTACCAGAGAAAAAATTAAAAAGAAATGAAGGGAATCTGCAATTTAAAGTCCAACTCTCAGGACGATAATACGGCGAGATTTCTTCTTCTCCCAGCAGTTTGGGTTCATGATCTCTTGTTCCAGTCCTTCGCTTTGTCTGCCAGGCCCAACTGTTGTCCGCTAATGATGAGAAGCTCCAGCAATTATCTGTAACAGACCCAGATTTACCGAGGTTGGTGCTGTGGAGACGCTGACAAAGAAACTTTAGTTTAATGGTGAAAAAAAAGAGAGAGAGAAGCGAGAGAAAT
>NW_027507788.1:9114373-9133149 GCF_037356315.1 Lithobates pipiens | reverse complement strand
CCCGACCCCTCTCTTTCTTTCTTTCTTTCTTTCTTTCTTTCTTTCTTTCTTTCTTTCTTTCTTTCTTTCTTTCTCTCTTCCTTTTTCTTTTTTCTTCCTTTTTCTTTCTTTTCTTTCTTTCTTTCTCTTTCTTTTTCTTCCTTCCTTCCTTTCTTTTTCTTTCTTTCTCTTTCTTTCTTTCTTTCTTTCTTTCTTTCTTCTCTCTCCTTCTTCCTTTCTTACGTCCTTTCTTTTTTTTCTCCTTCTCTCTCTCTTCCTTCCTTTTTTCTTTTTACTTTCTTTCCTATTTCTTCCTTTCTTTTTTCTTTCTCCTTCTCTCGCTCTATATCCCCTCCTCTTTTTTTCTTTCTTTCCTCTTTCTTCCTTTCTTTTTTTCTTTCTTCCTTTCGCCTTCTCTCACTCTATAGCCCCTTCTCTTTACTTCTCTCTCTTTCTTTCTCTCTTTCTCTCTCCAGTCCCCTCTCTCTCCTCTTTACTTCTTTCTCTCTTATTTCTCTCCCTTTCTTTCTCTCTCCCACTCCTCTCTCACACTCTCTCTCTCTCTCTCCTCTTTACTTCTTTCTCCCTTCCTTCCTTCTTTATTTCTTCCTTTCCACCTTCTTTCACTCTATATCCCCTACTCTTACTTCTCTCTCCTTCTCTCTCCACTCCTCTACCTCTCTCCCCCCTTCTCTCTCCACTCCTCTACCTCTCTCTCTCCTCTCTCTCCACTCCTCTACCTCTCTCTCTCCTTCTCTCTCCACTCCTCTACCTCTCTCTGTCTTTCTTTCTCTCTCCCTTCTGTTACCACTCCCTCTCTTTGCCCTTCTCTCTCTTCCTCTGTCCCTCTTTCACCATCTCTCTTCTCTCCCAGCGGTGGTCTCTCCTCCCCGTCTCTCTCAGTAATGGTGGGAGTCAGTATATTCAGCATTTCTTAGACTGACACATCATTATTATCCTAATATCCTGGGACACTCAGCGCTCCCCCCCCCCCCCCCCCCACCCCACACACACATGACACAGCCCAGCCGGCAGCCGCACAACAGTCCAATAGGTGGCCCATCACTGCCCAGAAGTTGGCGATGTGCCAGGCACGGCCCAAACACTGTTCTCACCTAGAATGAAATTTAAAAATGTATTTCCCATCATTTTAAGGAAAATGGCTTTGGGTCTTGTTTTTTCTTATTTTTTTTTGCGAGGATGTATCATGTAAGAATAATAAAATATTAGGAAACTGGCTACCCTCCAAAATTTGTTGTTTTAAACCAGGCGTCTCCAAACTTTTTAGTATGCGGGAATGTTGTAAATAATACTAATATTCATATTCCCCTTTTCATCAGAGTCCCCCCTTTTATCGGGGTCCCCATTAAAGCCCCCAACCTTATATATGGGTCCCTGTCAGAGTTCCCCTTACATCAGAGTCCCTATCAAGGTCCTCATTAGCATCCCTCCTTGTATCAGGGTGGCCCATCAGAGTTCCTGCTTACATGAGGACCCCCATCAGAGTCCCCAACCTTATATCAAGGTCCCTGTCAGAATTTCCCTATACATCAGGGTCCCTATCAAGACCCTCATCAGAGTTCCCTTTACATCAGGGTCCCCATCAGAGTTCCTCCTTACATGAGGACCCCCATCAGAGTCCCCAACCTTATATCCGGGTCAACATCAGAGTTCACCTTACATCAGGGTCTCTATCAAGGTCCTCATCAGAGTTCTTTCTTACATCAGGATCCCCATCAAAGTTCCTCCTTACATAAAGGTCCCCAATCAGAGGGCCCCACCTTATATCTGGTCCCCGTCAGAGTTCCCCTTACATCAGGGTCCCTATCAAGGTCCTCATCAGACTCCCCCATATATCAGGGTCCCCGTCAGAGTACCTCCTTACATAAAGGTTCCCATCAGAGCCCCCAAACCTTATATCCGGTTCCCCTTACATCAGGGTTCCATTCAATGTCCTCAGAAGAGTCCCACCTTTATCAGGTTCCCCATCAGAGCCCCATCTCATATATGGGTCCCTGTCAGAGTTCCCCTTACACCAGGGTCCTCATCCAGGTCCTCATAAGAGTCCCCCTTATATCAGGATACCCACCAGAGCCCCCACCTTATACACGGGTCCCTGTCAGAGTTTCCCTTACATCAGGGTGCCCATCAGAGTCCCACCTTTTATCAGGGTCCCCATCAGAGCCCCCCACCTTAAATATGGGTCATCATCAGAGTCCCCCTTTCTATCACTGTCCCCATCCGAGCTCCCACCTTATACACGGGTCCCTGTCAGAGTTCCTCCTTACATCTGGGTCGCCATCAGAGCCCCCCACCTTATATCTGGGTCCCCATCAGAGTTCCTCTTAGATCCAGGTCCCCATCAGAGTTCCTTCTTACATGAGGGCCCCCATCAGAGTCCCGACCTTATATCCAAGTCCCAGTCAGAGTTTCCCTCATCAGGGTCCCCAGCAGATTCCCCCTTACATTGGAGTTTGCAATTACATCAAGGTCCCATCAGTGCCCCCCCCTCCCCTTACATCAAGGTCCCTATAGGAGGAAGCTCATCTTCAATGGGAACCTTACAAACTAGTCAGTCATTGGGCTTATAGTTCTCCTCCGACAGGGAGAGAATACAGCTAAATAACAGCACACACATTAATTCCTGAAATGTAAAACTGCACTATTATAACAACCTTAATATGGAGATTTAGATTCTAACAAATGTAAATCCCTGACTAGTTATCTTTAAAACTAATTCAAACTCAGGAAAAAAAAAATGTTAACATATTGCAGCTTTCCAATTCTTTGATAAGATGGCGGCATTAGTTTAGCTGTTTCCTTTTATTTCCACTTCCTGTCCTATGGTGCGGCAGCCCAGGGTGACAACACTGCTCCTCTATAGAGACAGTACAGTGAGTGTTGTCACCCTAGGCTGCTCACTCTTAATATGCAATGGTGTATTTTGGTTTTGTGTTTGCCATAGGCAAGACTAAAATGAGTGTGCCTCCCTCCACAAATGTTTTCTACCCCTTTCTTCTTATGCAGGGTCTCTGGGGCTATGTGGGGTCTCTGGTGGCTATGCTCGGTCTCTGGCAAGAGAGCGAGAGGCAGGGTGAGAGAGAAAGGGGGATAGAGAGGTGGAGTGAGAGAGAAAGGGGGGGAGAGAGAGAGAGGGGGTGAGAGGGGGGGTGGGGATGAGAGAGAAAGTAGGAGAGAGAGAGGGGGGTGAGAGGGGGCAGAGGTGGGGTCTCTGGAGAGGAGGGGAGAGAGAGGAGAGAGAGTGAGGGTGAGGGAGATAAGGGGAAAGGGGGAGAAGAGGGGGGAGAGAGAGAAAGGGAGGGGATACGAGGTGGGGTGAGAGAGAGGGAGGGGGGTGAGAGAGAGAGGGAGGGAAAAAGAGGTGGAGTGAGAGAGAGAGAGAGAGCGAGGGGGGGAAGAGGTGGGTGAGAGAGAGTGAGGGCAGGGGGCGAGAGAGAAAGGGGGGAGAGAGAGGGAAGGGAAAAAAGGTGGGGTGAGAGAGAGAGGGGGGTGAGAGAAAGGGCAGGGGGTGAAAAGGGAGGAGAGAGAGAGGGGGGGTGGGAGAGAGAGGGGGTGAGAAAGAAGGCAGGGGGCGAGAGAGAGGGAGAGAGAGGGGTGAGACAGAGAGGGGGATGAGAGAGAGAAAAGGAGGGGAAAAGAGGTGGGGTGAGAGAGAGAGGGGGGGAGAGAGAAGGGGGTGAGAGGGGGTGAGAGAGAGAGGGGGGAAAGAGGTGGGGGTGAGAGAGAGAGAGGGGGGGTGAGAGAGATAGGGGGGGAGAGAGAAGAGGTGAGAGAGAGAGGGGGTGAGAGAGAGGGCAGGGGACGAGAGAGAGAGAGAGAGAGGGGTGAGAGAGAGGGGGTGAGAGAGAGGGGAGGGGGTGAGAGAGATAAAGAGGGGTAAGAGAGGTGGGGGGCTCCCTATCCCCCCATACTACACCAGGAGACTCCCACACCCCCCCAAATAAAACTACACCAGACTCTCCCCTTCCCACAGCCCTCAGCTGTGTGTAGCGAGGTTGTCAAGGCACAATCACATCCTGGGACTCCGGACTTGGCTTTGCCAATTGAGCTACTTCTGGGATCGGAGGCTGCAGCCACCACCGCCTCCTGCTTCCACTTCGCTCCCCTGTCACCAAACGGTCAGTCCGCAGTCAGCCCCCCCCCCCCAGTATCACCCCTCTGGCTGGTGTCACCCAGGTTTCGGTCCACACCTCCCTGCACCCACATAGCGACACCACTGCAGAGAAGCAGTCCTCATGGTGTCCCTTCTGCTTGGGGGCAATGGTGCCGCCCTCCTGAAAAATGCCACCCAAGGCAAACGCCCTGTTTGCCTCATGGTAGATACGCGCCTGCTGATACGGGACTACCTAAACACCTCCCCCTTCCTCATCTCCACAACATGAAGGAAGGACAAGGGTAGTTCATTGTTAAGGTTTATATACACTTTAAGTAATGGAGTCCTTTAATTTGGCGCAAATGAATTTGCATTCGGCGTTTTCCAATTATCACAGCAAGCGCCTCCGAATTCAGTAACAAATCCATAAACAATTATAGATCAGGCGTTTCACCGAGATTTTTTTTTTCTTTTTTGCTAAGTACAGGAAAATGTTATTGAATCCCTAAATTTATCTTCTTGATTTATTTATTTATTTATTTTTTATCAGTCTTTTTTACGTCTTCAGCACAGCCGATTCCATCTGAATCCAGCGACACTCTTCCTTCCAATTATCTTTGCTGATTTCCCAGCTGCCAATTAGCCTTAATTAATTAAACTGCAGATTAAAAATACCCTTATCATCTGTGAATTTCACTTATCGCCAATGGGAATCAATGGGGAGGAAAAGACGCAGGATATTATCGCGCTGATCAATGGCGCCATAGGACCGCTTGGCCGGCGCTGCGGGAAACAATAAAGGAGTCCTATGAGCTCCTACGTGGAAAATATTTAGCATTTTCGTCGAATTTTTAATAAAGGCTCAAAATATTTATGTAAAAATAAGAGAGGGTTTGTTTTCGTCAACATTAGCTCATGCGCCCTCTAGTGGATTGCCTGCTGGTCGGGCAGTGCAGTCAGTGCCCCTGAGGAACAATAGTTCTAAAGCTGCCATTAACAAAATAATATTTTATTTTTTCTCAACTTTGCAGCATTTGAAAATTTCCTGTAAAATGTTATTATTATTTTTCCAAATTTTAAAATATTTTTTTTTTATTGCTGTTAAGTAGCAATAAGAGGAGCGACTGGATGGTGTAAGTCGTTTTTATTTTTATTATTTTATTTTTTTTCAATTTTATTTTTTAATTATTTTTTTTACACACTATTTCAGGAGCCTAGTTGGGGGGGGGGGGGGGGGGGCTTTGGTGAAATATCAGTGGTTTAAATAGGGGAAACTGCGCCACACAGGGTGGTTAGGGTGTGCCCATGCCCATGCGACACACAGTAGGCCATGTAATACTGTTTTGCCATATCGTAAAAATTTTAAATGGTCTCCTGTGTCACCGCATCCAATTAGCACCATAGGATGCCCCCTGGCAACCAATAGGCTTCCGTTATGCAACAAAGGTCAATTCACGGCATGGGCCCTAAGTGTTCTAGTGTTCAATTTATTTTATTTTAAAATTTATTTATATATTATTTTTTTGCACCCCGTGGCAACCACAGGTTAATGCCCGACATGGGCCCTACGTGTCCTATTATATTTATTTCTTGTATTTATTTATTTTTTATTTTTTGCACCAGCAGGCAACCAAGTCAATGCACGACATGGGCCCTAAATGTTCTATTATATATATATATATATATATATATATATATATATATATATATATATATATATTAATATAATATATGTATATTTTTTTATTATTTAATTCAAATTTTTTCACCCCCTGGCAACCCATTCAATAGGCTTCCTTAATGCAAACACAGGTTAATGCCCGACATGGGCCCTAAGTGTTCTATTCATATATATTCCTTGTATTTATTTATTTTTTTTTTTTTTAATTTGCAGCAGCCAGGCAACCAATTCAATGCACAACTATGGGCCCTAAATGTTATATTATATTTATTATTATTTTTTCATTTAATTACATTTTTTTGCACCCCCTGGCAGCCAACTCAATAGGATTCCTTAATGCAACACAGGTTAATGCCCGACACGGGCCCTAAGTGTTCTATTATATATATTACTTGTAATTATTATTTTTATTTTTTATCTTTTTTTTAATTTTATTTGCACCAGCAGGCAACCAATTCAGTGCATGACATGGGCCCTAGATGTTCTATTATATATTTATTATTATTATTTTTTAATTTAATGAAATTTTTTTGCACCCTCTGTCAACACATTCAATAGGCTTCCTTTAATGCAACACAGGGTAATGCACAACATGGGCCCTAAGTATTCTATTATATATTTATTTTATTATTATTATTTTATTTTTAGTTTATTTTTTTTTTTTTATTAAAGTTTTTCACAGTTTTTTTTTTTTATTTATTTCTTTTAATAAAGGACACAAGAACAGGTCCAAGACAGTCAAAAAGAAGCGTCATTAACCCTTAGGAGTCATTTAGGAGTCTATTTATCAGTGTTTTCACCAAAGTTTCACTAAACGTTCACCCAAGACTCACCAATTTTTCAAATTGAATCTTTTTTTGCACCCCCTGGCAACCCATTCAAAAGGCTTCCTTAATGCAACACAGGGTAATGCAAACATGGGCCCTAAGTATTCTATTATATATTCTTGTATTTATTATTTTAATTTTAGTTTTTTTTTTTTTTTTTTACATTTTTGCTCCAATTTTTTATTTCTTTCTTTTAATAAAGGACACAAGAACAGGTCCAAGACAGTAAAAAAGAATCGTCATTAACCCTTAACAACAACATAGGGTAATGCAAATGGGCCCTAAGTATTCTATTATATATTTCTTGTATTTATTATTATTATTATTTTTTATTTTATTTATTTTTTTATTTAATTTTTTTTTATTTTAATATACATTTTTGCACTTTTTTTTTATTTATTTATTTTAATAAAGGAAACAAGAACAGGTCCAAGACAGTCAAAAGAAACGTAATTAAACCTTAGGAGTCATTTAGGAGTCTATCAGTTTTTTTCACCCAAAAGTTCACAAAACTTTTAACCGAGTCTCACCGCTTTTTCTAATTTAATTCTTTTTTTGCACCCCCTGGCAAACCCATTCATAGGCTTCCTTAATGCAAACACAGGGTAATGCACAACATGGGCCTTACATATTCTATTATATATTTATTTTTTATTTATTTTTTAATTTAATTTTATTTTATTTTATTTTAATTTCTATTTTATTTTTTTATTTTTTTTTCTTCTTCTTTTAAAAAAGGACACAAGAACAGGTCCGAGACAGTCAAAATAAACCTCATTAACCTTTAGGAGTCTATTATATCGGTGTTTTCACCCAAAGTTCACAAAACTTTCACCCAAAACCAATTTTTCAAATTGAATCTTATGTAAAATATGGGTGAATCTTGTTTGCAAGTTGTGTGAACGTTGGGTGAAAACATTCATAATTAGACCTAGAATTCCTCTACGCCCTTAAAATCCAACAAAAATGCCTTCATTTTGCCGTCCCTATGGACAATGCAAATTGGCGAAAATTTTGGTAAAATCTTTAACAATTTTCGCTAAAATTGAAAACGTAATTCTAATCTCTCAGTTTTGCTCGCTCAGGTTGCTGATGGGATGATCGTCTTTTTGGAGACTTCCAGGGAAGCTCGATAATCCCAAATTGGTCGACTTTTTATGACTACCGGCACTTTTTTTTTTTTCCACCATTTTTAATTATTTGAAATTGTTTAAAAATTTGATGCTACAAAGTTGCAATGATTGTATCCAATATAAATTCAGAGAAATGTTGCGAAGCCGACCTTGCAGTTATCGTGGTGGTCTCTAATTATGATCTGTAGCTCAGGCGCATTCATTGGTGGGTTGGGTTGCTGACACCGACGCGTTCGCCCATCTGTCACGTTGGAGGAGGGAGTCGTATCTTCTCCCACATACTGCTTCATATTACACAAAAACACGAAAGGTTCAATCTAACTTCATTAACTCAGCAGTGTGAACGAGTTGACAAACCCCCCGCCCCTCCCCCCCCCATTTAACTCTTTCCCTCCCCACGCCCCCCCCCCCCCCCCCCTGATAATTTTTTCTCAGGCCGATGTGTCGACTCAACCATGTGGATGGGTATGTTTGGGGTCACCCAGACTTGGTTGGTCGCCGCCGTGTCTTTGTTTTGGGAAGAAGGTTTTTTTTTCTTTTCCATTCTGGAAATGGTTCCGGAGAAATGTCTTTCATATTCCATTAGAAATGGAGCATCTGTTTGGGGTTTTTTTTTTTTCAATGGCTATTAACACCCCAAATGTAGGATAAATAAACATTTGTAACCGATCTGACCGGGGCCATAAGGTGCCAGGATGGAAAATGTGAGATGAATGGTGGAAACAGTCAACCCTGGCAATCTGGGAACACCTACTTGTGATGCTGGAGAGGAATTTGCAAAAACACCCACTGTTGGATATTCCCGGACACACCCACTGCTGCCTATTCCTGGACACACCCACTGCTGCCTATTCCTGGACACACCCACTGCTGCCTATTCCTGGACACACCTATTGCTGCCTATTCCTGGACCACACCCATTGCTGGCCTGTTTCCCAGACACACCTATTGCTGCCTATTCCCAGACACACCCATTGCTGCCTATTCCCAGACACACCACCGCTGCCTATTCCTAGACACACCCACCACTGTCTATTGCCTGACACACCCATTGCTGCCTACCTCCAGACACACCCACCGCTGCCTATTCCCAGACACACCAATTGCTGCCTATTCCCAGACACACCCACCACGGTCTATTCCAGGCACACCATTGCTGCCTATTCCCGGACACACCCATACTGCCTACCTCCAGACACACCCAACCGCTGCCTATTCCCAGACACACCCTGCTGTCTATTCCCGGACACACTCATTGCTGCCTATTCCCAGACACACCCACTGCTGTCTATTCCCAGACACACCCACTGCTGTCTATTCCCAGACCACACCCATTGCTGCTATTCCCGGACACACCCATTGCTGCCTATTCCCGGACACACCCATTGCTGCCTATTCCCAGACACACCCACCGCTGTCTATTCCCAGACACACTTATTGCTGCCCATTCCCAGACACACCCACCTCCTGCCTATTCCTAGACACACCCATTGCTGTCTATTCCCGGACACACCCCATTGCTGCCTTATTCCCAAACACACCCACCGCTGCCTATTCTAGACACACCCATTGCTGCCTATTCCCAGACACACACACCACTGCCTATTTCCAGACACACCCATTGCTGCCCATTCCCAGACACACCCATGCTGCCTATTCATGGGACACACCCATTGCTGCCTATTCCCAGACACACCCACTGCTGCCTATTCCAGACACACCCACCGCTGCCTATTCCTAGACACACCCATTGCTGCCTATTCCCGGATACACCCACCGCTGCCTATTTCCTAGACACACCACGCTGCCTATTCCTAGACACACCCATTTCTGTCTATTCCCAGACACACCCATTACTGTCTATTCCCAGACACACCCATTGCTGTCTAATCCCAGACAAACCATTGCTGCCTATTCCCCAGACACACCCACCGCTGTCTATTCCCGGACACACCCCATTGCTGCCTATTCCCGGACACACCCATTGCTGCCCTATTCCCGGACACACCCATTGCTGCCTATTCCCAGACACACCCATTGCTGCCTATTATCAGACACACCCACTGCTGTCTATTCCCTAGACATACCCATTGCTGCCTATTCCCAGACACACCGACTGCTGTCTATTCCCGGACACACCCCTTGCTGTCTAATTCCCGAACACACCCACTGCTGTCTATTCCCAGACACAGCCATTGCTGTCTATTCCCAGACACACCCATTGCTGCCTACCTCCAGACACACCCACCGCTGCCTATTTCCTAGACACACCCACGCTGTCTATTCCCAGACACACCCATTGCTGCCTATTCATGGACACACACCATTGCTGCCTATTCCCAGACACACCCACTGCTGCCTATTCCCAGACACACCCATTGCTGCCTATTCATGGACACACAGATTGCTGCCTATTCCCAGACACACCCACTGCTGCCTATTCCCAGACACACCCATTGCTGCCTATTCCCCAGACACACCCATTGCTGTCTATTGCTGGACACACCCATTGCTGCCTATTCCCAGACACACCCACCACTGCCTATTCCCAGACACACCCATTGCTGTCTATTCCCAGACACACCCACCGCTGTCTGTTCCCAGACACACCCATTGCTGCCTATTCCCAGACACACCCATTGCTGCCTATTCCCAGACACACCCATTGCTGCCTATTCCCAGACACACCCATTGCTGCCTATTCCCAGACACACCCACTGGGGCCTATCTGGTATCTGGGCCTCTTTGAGCGGGTAGATGCAGTGGCTCCATGACACACTCAATGTCCACCGATATGACTTGTAGGGTCAGAAGAGGCCCAGAACATACCCAACAGACCTCCAGAGTACAGTCTGGAGCATATGGACAAGCATCTTGATGATGTCACAGACATGATAACAGGATGGGCCCCCTGGCCCCATACCCGTCAGCGGTTTGAAATAGCAGCTCAAAGAGATACTTAACTGGTCATGGATAAAACTTGGAGGGTCAGAAGGGGACTCGAAAACCCCGAGTAGCAGCAGAACCTTCAGAAAGAGGGCAATCTCATCAATCGGGAACCCAGGTGGCCATAAGAACCTGGACCAAGCTTCTAGCTTCTAACCCCTCCACTAAGAGCCAGGGACAAGGTCATCTAGAGCCCGGGGCTAACAGGCCAAATTGCGTGACCCCCCCCCCCCCAAGATGTATGAGCATTATGTGTCAGAAAAACCACCCCCCCAAAAAAAAATTGAGCGCTAATCTGATAGCTTACCCCCTAAGCATACATTCCCCTCCTCCCTGCACAAATCCCCCCCCACTGCAATCCCCCATCCCAGCAAAAACATTTGCCCACCCCCAGCTGAAATCTTCTCGCTCCCCGTATGCTCCCACCACAAATCCCCCCCAAAAAAAGTACCCCTCCTAGCACAAAATCCTCTACCCCCACTTTAAAACCCCAGCACATATTCATCTCCCTCCAATCCCCTATTCTAGCAGAACCTCCCCCTCCCCCCCCCAAAAAAAAATCCCTCCTAGCACAATTGCCCCCTAATCATCCATACAAGCACAAATTCCCCTCCAAAAAATAAGTCCCCTCCTAACACATACCCCCCACCAACAGATCAGCTTTTCTAGCACAAGTCCCCCCCCCCCCCCCCCAATTCCCTCTCCTAGCACAAATCTTCTTCACCCCTTCCAACACAAGTCCCCTCCTAATCACCACTCTTAGGACACCTTCCCAAATTTCCCCTCCTAGGACTATTCTTACCCCCTGCTACCCCTTTCCCTTCCAAATCCCGCCCTCCTAACACAAATCCCCTTCAAATCACCACTCTTAGGAAAGGCCCACCTCCCCAAATTTCCCCTCCTAGAACTATTCTTACCCCCTGCTACCACCCCCCTTCCAAATTCCCCCTCCCAACACAAATCCCCTCCAAATCCAAAACTCTTAGGACACCTCCCCAAATTGCCCCTCCTAGAACTATTCTTACCCCCTGCTATCACCCCCCCTTTCAGATTCCCCCTTCCAACACCAAATCCCCTCCAAATCCATAACTCTTAGGACACCTCCCAAATTCCCCTCCTAGTAACTATTCTTACCCCCTGCTACCACCCCCCCTTCCAAATGACCCTCCCAACACAAATCCCCTCCAATCCAAACTTAGGACACCTCCCCAAATTGCCCCTTCTAGAACTATTCTTACC
Source organism: Lithobates pipiens (assembly GCF_037356315.1). Lineage (NCBI taxonomy): Eukaryota > Metazoa > Chordata > Amphibia > Anura > Ranidae > Lithobates > Lithobates pipiens. The sequence goes on along the minus strand of NW_027507788.1, from coordinate 9,121,230 downwards.
CCCTTCTTATCACCCCCCCCTTCCAGATTCCCCCTCCTAACACAAATCCCCTCCAAATCCATAACTCTTAGGACACTTCCCCAAATTGCCCCTCCTAGAACTATTTCTAACCCCCTGCTATCACCCCCCCCCCTTCCAAATTCCCTCTCCCAACACAAATCCCCTCCAATCACCACTCTTAGGAAGGCCACCTCCCCAAATTTCCCCTCCTAGAACTATTCTTACGCCCTGCTACCCTCACCTGCCCCCTTCCAAATCCCCCTCCCAACACAAATCCCCTCCAAATCCAAACTCTTAGGACACCTCCCCAAATTGCCCCTCCTAGAACTATTCTTACCCCCTGCTATCACCCCCCCTTCCAGATTCCCCTCCCAACACAAATCCCCTCCAAATCCATAACTCTTAGGACACTTCCCCAAATTGCCCCTCCTAGAACTATTCTTACCCCCTGCTATCACCCCCCTCTTCCAAATTCCCTCTCCCAACACAAATCCCGTCCAAATCACCACTCTTAGGAAGGCCACCTCCCTAAATTGCCCCTCCCAGAACTATTCTTACCCCCTGCTACCCCCCCTCCCCACCTCACATGATACAACAGTGCCCAGCAGTGCCGGGACAAAGGTCATCCAGCGCCCAGGGCAAAGATGCCAAACTGCGCCCCCTTTCCCTTAGGGTTAGGGTCAGGGTGCCCCCACCCCTGCAATAAACCATTGCGCCAGGGGCAGCCGTTTCTCCTGCCCACCCTTGTCCTGGCCGGGCCTGGTGCTCAGGGCAGCCACCCCCTCCTGCCCACCCCTGCCCCGGCCCTGCCTCCTCTCTATCTACAATGAAATACGAAGCTGATCTTTAAATAACCGCAGATCTTCCTTTGTCGGCAGGCGGCATTCTTCCCGTGCTGGGGGTGGAAGCAGCGTGACTCGCACAGCAGGGCAGGAAAACAAAACTTCCCGTGTGTCAAGGTGCTAAAATATGTAAATGTGTTGAGTTTATCCGATCGCAGCCCCAGAATAACACAAGCTGTTTGTAGCAGATAATACGCACAGCGTCTATATATAAAACCTCTTCCTAACCGTCTGAGATGCTTTTAGTACCTTTATGTGGCGCTGCAAATCACCCCGAAGGTGAGCGCCTTTTTTCAGGTGGATTTAGTCTTTTGGTTGGCGCTTACCTTCCTGCAATGCTGATGCAATGGCGCGCTTTTTCCATTGCTCGCCTGCAAAGTATAGAAATAATGGAAGAAAAAATTGCGTGAAATTTGTTGCGCGGGTATCTTCAAACAGCAAATTATTGCAGTATTGTTCGTGAGCTCCCTCTAGTGGCCATAATGCACTATTTTTCCGAAATACCTAATTTAACATAAAGTACTGCATTAGCACCACTAGATGGAGCCGAGATCATAAGAGATAACAACCATACTACGAACATTACGGCGGTCTTTCGTTGTGCCTGTGTGAATGCTGAAGACACCCACATAGGGGATTTTTTTTAAATCTGAGTATCAAAAACATTATTATTATTTTTTTTAAGTAACTATTGTTTCTACCTTTTTCTTATCCATTATTGTATCTCTGTGCTGCTAATCTCCCGCAGCCTCTTTGCAGCCAGCTCTCCTGTCTACATGCACTCCAGTGATGGTTGCATGACGTTTCTCGGGGTGGGTTCCTGATAGGTTTTCCTCAATGTGCCATATGAAAGCGGCAGGAAGCTCCTTCCTTACAGTACTTTTTACTGCCACCAGATGGAGCTTTTAGACTCATTTTCACATGTTTACCAGACTAATTCTAAACTGCGTATCTATTCCTTGAAACGTAAGTCAGATTTCCGATATGGTGTAACATATGAACATACATGACCTCACTGTGTCATGTAGGGTTGGGAGGAAGCTCCTTTGCCATTTATACGTTTTACAGCCACCAGGTGAAGCTTTAGGCTCCTTTTCATGCGTATACCAGGCAAATATTAACTGCTTTCTGCACAGAGAACTGAGGATCAGATTTTGGTATGGGGGGGGGGGTATATGACCCTACTTGGCCTTACCATCTTGTGTGGTAGTTGGAAGAAGCTCCATAGTCATATATACCTTTTACAGCCACCAGGTGGAGCTTTAGGCTTCTTTTCACATGTTTACCAGACAAAACTTAACTGCTTTCTGCTCAGGGACCTGAGGGCCAGCCTTTGGGTATGGGGTGTCATGTGATCCTACTGGACCTCACTGTGTTGTGTGGCAGTTGGAGGAAGTACCATAGTCATATTTACCTTTTACAGCCACCAGGTGAAGCTTTAGGCTTCTGTTCCCATGTTTTACCAGACAAAACTTAACTGCTTCCTGCTCAGAGACCTGAGGGTCAGACTTTGGGTATGGGATGGCATGTGATTCCTACTGGACCTCACTGTGTTGTGTGGCAGTTGGAGGCTGTTCCACAGTCATTTTATACCTTTTACAGCCACCAGGTGGAGCTTTAGGCTCCTTCTCATGTGTTTACCAGGCAAATCATAACTGCTTTCTGCTCAGAGACCTGAGGGTCTGACTTTGGGTATGAGGGGGGGGGGGGGGGGGGCATGTGACCCTACTTGGCTTCACTGCCTTGTGTGGTAATTGTTGTAATTGCCATATGTACTTTTTACAGCCACCAGGTGGAGCTGTAGGCTTATTTTTACATGTTTACCAGACAAAACTTAACTGCTTTCTGCTCAGAGACCTGAGGGTCAGACTTTGGGTATGGGATGGCATGTGATCCTACGGGACCTCACTGTGTTATGTGGCAGTTGGAGGAAGCTCCATAGTCATATATGCTTTATACAGCCACCAGGTGGAGCTTTGGCCTTCCTTTCACGAGTTTACCAGGCAAATCGTAACTGCTTTCTGCTCAGAACTGAGGGTCAGATTTTGGGTATGGGGTGGCATGTTACCCTACTTGGCCTCACCATCATGTGTGGCAGTTGGAGGAAGTTCCATAGTCATGTATAGCTTTTACAGCCCCCAGGTGAGCTTTAGGCTTCTTTTCACATGTTTACCAGACAAAACTTAACTGCTTTCTGCTCAGGGACCTGAGGGCCAGACTTTGAGTATGGGGTGGCATGTGATCCTACTGGACCTCACTGTGTTGTGTGGCAGTTGGAGGAAGTACCATAGTCGTATGTACCTTTTACAGCCACCAGGTGGAGCTTTAGGCTTCTTTTCACATGTTTACCAGACAAAACTTAACTGCTTTCTGCTCAGAGACCTGAGGGCCAGACTTTGGGTATGGAGTGGCATGTGATCCTACTGGACCTCACTGTGTTGTGTGGCAGTTGGAGGCTGTTCCACAGTCATGTTATACCTTTTACAGCCACCAGGTGGAGCTTTAGGCTCCTTCTCATGTGTTTACCAGGCAAATCATAACTGCTTTCTGCTCAGAGACCTGAGGGTCTGACTTTGGGTATGAGGGGGGGGGGGGGGCATGTGACCCTACTTGGCTTCACTGCCTTGTGTGGTAATTGTTGTAAGCTCCATTGCCATATGTACTTTTTACAGCCACCAGGTGGAGCTGTAGGCTTATTTTTACATGTTTACCAGACAAAACTTAACTGCTTTCTGCTCAGAGACCTGAGGGTCAGACTTTGGGTATGGGATGGCATGTGATCCTACGGGACCTCACTGTGTTATGTGGCAGTTGGAGGAAGCTCCATAGTCATATATGCTTTATACAGCCACCAGGTGGAGCTTTGGCCTTTCCTTTCACGAGTTTACCAGGCAAATCGTAACTGCTTTCTGCTCAGAACTGAGGGTCAGATTTTGGGTATGGGGTGGCATGTTACCCTACTTGGCCTCACCATCATGTGTGGCAGTTGGAGGAAGTTCCATAGTCATGTATAGCTTTTACAGCCACCAGGTGGAGCTTTTAGGCTTCTTTTCACATGTTTACCAGACAAAACTTAACTGCTTTCTGCTCAGGGACCTGAGGGCCAGACTTTGAGTATGGGGTGGCATGTGATCCTACTGGACCTCACTGTGTTGTGTGGCAGTTGGAGGAAGTACCATAGTCGTATGTACCTTTTACAGCCACCAGGTGGAGCTTTAGGCTTCTTTTCACATGTTTACCAGACAAAACTTAACTGCTTTCTGCTCAGAGACCTGAGGGCCAGACTTTGGGTATGGAGTGGCATGTGATCCTACTGGACCTCACTGTGTTGTGTGGCAGTTGGAGGCTGTTCCACAGTCATGTTATACCTTTTACAGCCACCAGGTGGAGCTTTAGGCTCCTTCTCATGTGTTTACCAGGCAAATCATAACTGCTTTCTGCTCAGAGACCTGAGGGTCCTGACTTTGGGTATGGGGGGGGGGGGCATGTGACCCTACTTGGCTTCACTGCCTTGTGTGGCAATTGTTGTAAGCTCCATTGCCATATGTACTTTTTACAGCCACCAGGTGGAGCTGTAGGCTTATTTTTACATGTTTACCAGACAAAACTTAACTGCTTTCTGCTCAGAGACCTGAGGGTCAGATTTGGGTATGGGGTGGCATGTAGGGTTGCCACATTATCCCTTTAATCCAGGACATATATGAATTACACGGGTTCTGAGGCTGATTTAATGCAAATAAGGCACCAAGTGAGTTTAGTTACCACCTTAATGAGCCACAGAACCCATGTAATTAATGTGTGTCCTGAATTAAAGGGATGATGTGGCAACCCTAGTGGCATGTGATCCTACTGGACCTCACTGTGTTATGTGGCAGTTGGAGGAAGTTCCATAGTCATATATACCTTTGACATAGAGGGTGCAGGAGCGCCGCCCCCTCTCTCCTGCACCGCTCTATCACCAATAGATAGATGCCTGCATTGCATAAATCTATGTGTTGTCGCCACTGCTGCCCCCTATTAAGTTGTCCGGCCCCTTGTCGGGCATCGGGCATCTGAATTACAGTGGCGTGGTTTCTTTGAAGCTCCTGATTAGAGCCGTGGGCTCTAATGGGCTTCCAAAAGGGTAAACAGCGGGCGCACTGCTGTGCGTTCGCTGTTTACACAGTGTTGTGTCAGAGAAGCAAATACATCGCTTCCCTAACACCGACCCGCCTCTCAGCCAATCAGGTTGCAGAGTCTGTGTTACCTGTCACCTGATTGGCTGAAATCACAGCCTCTGTGATTGGATGCCTACCAGGAGTCCAATCATTGCAGAAGACGAGATGAGGAACAGGCGGGAGAAGACAGCGGGGTCGGGATGAAATAGAGGACAGTGGACACCACTCGCCGCCTGCTGCCATCACATGCTGCCCACTAGAGACAAAGTAAGTGCTGGACAGATGGCGGGTGGGGGGCACAGTGGCAGCACTTGGGGCACAGTGGCAACATTTGGGGCACAGTGGCAGCATTTAATGGGCACAGTGGAAACATTTGGGGCACAGTGGCAGCACTTGGGGCACAGTGGCAACATTTGGGGCACAGTGGCAGCACTTGGGGCACAGTGGCAACATTTGGGACACAGTGGCAGCGTTCGATGGGAACAGTGGCAACATTTGGGGCACAGTGGCAGCATTGATGGCACAGTGGCAGCATTTGGGCACAATGGCAGCATTTAATGGGCACAGTGGCAGCATTTTGGGGCACAGTGGCAGCATTTAATGGGCACAGTGGCGACATTTGGGGCACAGTGGCAGCATTTGATGGGAACAGTGGCAGGATTTGGGGCACAGTGGCAGCATTTAATGGGCACAGTGGCGACATTTGGGGCACAGTGGCAGCATTTGATGGGAACAGTGGCAGCATTTGGGGCACAGTGGCAGCACTTGGGGGCACAGTGGCAACATTTGGGGCACTGTGGCAGCATTTAATGGGCACAGTGGCAGCATTTAATGGGCACAGTGGCAGCACTTGGGGCACAGTGGCAACATTTGGGGCACAGTGTGCAGCGCTCAATGGGAACAGTGGCAAAATTTGGGGCACAGTGGCAGCATTTAATGGGCACAGTGGCAGCATTTGGGGCACAGTGGCAGCATTTAATGGCACAGTGGCAACATTTGGGCACAGTGGCAGCGTTCGATAGGAACAGTGGCAACATTTGGGGCACAGTGGCAGCATTTAATGGGCACAGTGGCAGCATTTGGGGCACAGTGGCAAAACTTGGGGCACTGTGGCAGCACTTGGGGCACTGTGGCAAGATTTGGGGTGCAGTGGCAGCACTTGGGGCACAGTGGCAGCACTTGGGGCACAGTGGCAGCGCTCGATGGAACAATGGCAGCATTTGGGGCACAGTGGCCGTGTTAGGTGGGAACAGTGGCAACATTTGGGGCACAGTGGTCGTGTTAGATGGGAACAGTGGCAGCATTTGGCTGCGTTTGATGGCACAGTGAGGCTGCAATTGATGGGGGTTTTTTTTTCTGAATTTTTCAGTTTGTTTGAGCCCCTTCAAAAATTTTGAGCACCAGCCGCCACTGGTTGTCACCCTATAACCAGGACGTGACCGGACACGGACTTTCCTTGCAGGACCTCCAGGGATAGCCACGATTTCAAAAATCTATTTTTTTTTCAAAACATTTTACCGTTCTCATGATATTTTATCGATCGTTTTTTTCCATTCGTTTTTTGATGCTGACCCCACTTTGCCCCCCCCCATGCAGTTACATGGTTTGTCCATCAGGTGGCGCTAACATGTAATTTTATTTCCACGTGTCACCATAATATCCACCTTGTATATTAGCAACCATAAAGCATGTTTACTCGTGAAGAGAGACGAGCAGATCCCAGAAGTATGTTTAATTCAGCGACGGTTATTTATGATCTGATGTTCAGAATTAATTCGAAATAATTCCGAATAAAGTCGTGTAATGGGGCCGCAGACGGAATTTAATGAGGCCTTCGGTGGAGGCGCATTTGCATTTC
>NW_027507788.1:9034373-9109373 GCF_037356315.1 Lithobates pipiens | reverse complement strand
GATGAATAGATAGATAGATAGATAGATAGATAGATAGATAGATAGATAGATAGATAGATAGATAGATAGATAGATAGATAGATAGAGATGAATAGATCAGACACACAGACATGGAGATATTATGACAATGTGGGATTTTTCTGGGAATATTCTCTGATTGATGATCACAGATAAATAATAGATACATATTGATTATTGATCTCCGGTGATGGTGTAGAAGTTCTGCCCCGGGGCGGTTGGTGAGGGTGTGTGTGGGGGGGGATGGGTCGTGTTTCTGTGGGTGGGGGGGTATTTCCTCCCCCCACGTGTACATTGATCAGACCCAGCAGTCTCCTAATGACTGTTGGTGTGACCCCTGACCCCGGCCAGCTTGCAGTCATCATCTGCACCTCTGGGGTGATGATGGAGAGCGGCCAGCAGGGGGCAGTGAGGGTCGGGGAGATGTACCCTGACCTGCTGTATGGGGACTGACGGCTACAATACATTTGGGGGGTGATAATGGAGGTTTTTTTTTTTTAAGGGCACATAATGATGGAAAATTGAAAATGAATAGAAGGCGATAAACCTCCACATAGACCTTTTGGTCACCTTTGTAAACAGAACATAAAGTGAAGGACAATCCAAAACGTTACAGTTGTCACCAAGACAGGAGGGAGGGTACATTTTACAATGGGGACACCAGCTCTCTTGGTTTGTAACCCTCCCACGCTTAGCTTTGCCTAAGCTGAGATGATGGCATCAGTCTGCTGCAGGCAGGAGGACATATTTCCTCAGTCTCCCCTCTCCCAGCAGCCTCAGAGTGTAGTCTGTAACTTTGCAGCAAGTCACAAGGTAAGGCGGACGCAGCCAGGGGCTGATCTGCGTCAGACATTTTGGGACACCCACGCTAGGATTTACACAATTGTGTCATCTCTGAGCCGGCATCCCAGTCCAGGAAGTAGACGGTGACCCTGGATGATGCCTGAAGAAAAGTGGCACCTTCCTTCTGGAGCGAAAGCAGGTTAAGGCCTTGTTTGGAGGAGTGTTGTGATCTCTGTGAGAGGTAATACATACCTGGAGTTGTTACACGTGACTTATCATGGAGAAATACAGTGGGGGGAAATGATTGGATCCCCTGCAGATTGTGTAAGTTTTGCCCATGTCTATAAGTTTTATCATAGGTGTATTTTATATGATAGAGACAGAATATCAACCAAAAATCCAGAAAAAACACACAATACAAATGTCATAAATTAAGTTGCACTTCAGTGAGTAAAATAAGTATTTGATCCCCAAATACCCTGGTGACCAGGTTCTCACACATCTCAGGAGGGATTTTGGTCCTCTCTTCTTTACAGATCTTCTCTAAATCCTTAAGGCTTCTTGGCCGTCTCTTGGCATCTCGAAATTTCAGCTCCCTTCATAAATTTTCTATAGGATTAAGGTCTGGAGACTGGCTAGGCCACTCCATGACCTTAATGCGCTTCTTCTTGAGCCACTCCTTTGTTGCCTTCTCGATATGTTTTGGGGTCATTGTCATGCTGGAGAAGACCCGTCCACGACCCATCTTCAGTGTTCTGGCTGAGGGAAGAAGGTTCTCAAAGATTTTACAATACATGGCCCCCGTCTATTGGCCCCTCAATGTGGCAAAGTACCTTTAGCAGAGAAACAGCCCCAAAGCATCATGTGTCCACCTCCGTCTGTGACTGTAGGGATGGAGTTCTTAGGGTCATAGTCAGCATTTGTCTTCCTCCAAACACGGCAAGCCGAGTTAATGCTAAAGAGCTCAATTTTGGTTTCATCTGACCACAGAACCTCCTCCCCATCCTTCTCTGAATCGTTTAGATGTTCATTGGCAAACTTCAGATGAGCCTGTACATGTGCCTTCCTGAGGAGGGGGACCACTCCATGACCTGAATGTGCTTCTTCTTGAGCCACTCCTTTGTTGCCTTGGTGGTATGTTTTGGGTCATTGTCATGCTGGAGAAGACCCGTCCACGACCCATTTTCAGTGTTCTGGCTGAGGGAAGAAGGTTCTCTTTCAAGATCTTACAATACATGGCCCCCGTCCATTGGTCCCTCAATGGGGCAAAGTCAGCCTGTACCTTTAGCAGAGAAACAGCCCCAAAGCATCATGTGTCCACCTCCGTACTTGACTGTAGGCATTTTTCTTCTTCCAAACATGGCGAGACAAATTAATGCCAAAGAGCTCAATTTTGGTTTCATCTGACCACAGCACTTTCTCCCAGTCCTTCTCTGAATCATTTAGATATTCATTGGCAAACTTCAGATGGGTCTGTACATGTACCTTCTTGCAGGGCTGGACTGGGACAGAAATTTGGCCCTGGACTTCATCCAGACCGGCCCACTTACATTTTGAGTGTCTCATCACCACCCCTTACATCAGAGTGTCCCATCACCAGCCCCCTTACATCACAGTGTCCCATCACCAGCCCCCTTACATCAGAGTGTCCCATCACCAGCCCCCTTACATCAGAGTGTCCCATCACCAGCCCCCTTACATCACAGTGTCCCATCACCAGCCCCCTTACATCAGAGTGTCCCATCACCAGCCCCCTTACATCAGAGTGTCCCATCACCAGCCCCCTTACATCAGAGTGTCCCATCACCAGCCCCCTTACATCACAGTGTCCCATCACCAGCCCCCTTACATCAGAGTGTCCCATCACCAGCCCCCTTACATCAGAGTGTCCCATCACCAGCCCCCTTACATCAGAGTGTCCCATCACCACCCCTTACATCAGAGTGTCCCATCACCAGCCCCCTTACATCAGAGTGTCCCATCACCAGCCCCCTTACATCACAGTGTCCCATCACCAGCCCCCTTACAACAGAGTGTCCTATTACCAGCCCCCTTATATCAGAGTGTCCCATCACCAGCCCCCTTACAACAGAGTGTCCCATCACCAGCCCCCTTATATCAGAGTGTCCCATCACCAGCCCCCTTACATCAGAGTGTCCCATCACCAGCCCCCTTACATCAGAGTGTCCCATCACTAGCCCCCTTACATCAGAGTGTCCCATCACCAGCCCCCTTACATCAGAGTGTCCCATTACCAGCCCCCTTACATCACAGTGTCTCATCACCAGCCCCCTTACATCACAGTGTCCCATCACCAGCCCCCTTACAACAGAGTGTCCCATTACCAGCCCCCTTACATCACAGTGACCCATCACCAGCCCCCTTACATCACAGTGTCCCATCACCAGCCCCCTTACATCAGAGTGTCCCATTACCAGCCCCCTTACATCACAGTGACCCATCACCAGCCCCCTTACATCACAGTGTCCCATCACCAGCCCCCTTACATCAGAGTGTCCCATTACCAGCCCCCTTACATCACAGTGACCCATCACCAGCCCCCTTACATCACAGTGTCCCATCACCAGCCCCCTTACATCAGAGTGTCCCATCACCAGCCCCCTTACATCAGAGTGTCCCATCACCAGACCCCTTACATCAGAGTGTCCCATCACCAGCCCCCTTACATCACAGTGTCCCATCACCAGCCCCCTTACATCACAGTGTCCCATCACCAGCCCCCTTACATCACAGTGTCCCATCACCAGCCCCCTTACATCAGAGTGGCCCACTGAGCCATCGGCCCACCAGGAAACTCCCAGTAGTCCCAATGGCCAGTACATGCCTGCCTTCTTGAGGTGGGGGACCTTGCGGGCGCTGTAGGGTTTCAATCAATGGCGGTATATTGTATTACCAATGGTTTGTTTGGTGACTGTGGTCCCAACTGTCTTGAGATCCTTCACAAGCTCCTCCCATGTAGTTCTGGGATGATCCCTCACTTTTCTCATCATCATCCGCACCCCTTGAGGAGAAATCTTCCATGGAGCTCCAGACCGAGGGCGATTGATGGTTATTTTGTATTTCTTCCATTTGCGAATAATCGCTCCAACAGTTGTCTCCTTCTCACCGAGCTTCTTGCTGATGGTCTTGTAGCTCATTCCAGCCTTGTGAAGGTCTACAACAGTGATCCTCAAGTAGGATTCCGTGGAACCCTAGGGCTCCTCTAGAGGTTGCTAGGGGTTCCTTCAACATTGGGCAATGTCTACCTCTCAGATAAGTTCCCACTGTTCTCAAGATCCCATTGATCTTTTTAGCTATCTGTAAGGAGGTAATCAGGGCAGGGCTTAGGGTGGTGGGGGCCCCTGGGCTTGAGTAACTTTCGGCCCGACCTTCTATACATTACCGTATTTATCGGCGTCAGGCATATAACACGCACCCCAAGTTTAGGAGGGAATTTTAAGGAAAAAAACTTTTAGGAGGGAAGTTTAAGCAAAAAAACGTACATTTAAATGCCCATCAATGCCGCTTTATCAGTGCCCATCTGCAGCCTTGCCCACCCACCTGCAGCCTTGCCCCAGTGTCATTTGCAGCCATGTCATTGCAGTCTTGAAGTTTAAAAATGGCGGCACCGAGATACAGAGTCCTGTGTATCTCGGCGGTTCTCGGATCCTCTCGCAGTTCCGAGCGGAGCCGAGAGTAACCGAGTGTTCTTGGCTCAGCTACAGTCTCGCCCAGTCCCTGTGTTATGTCCATCATTGGGTTGGACTGGGTGTGACTGTGAGTGGAGCCAAGCCGAGTACACTCGGCTATGTATCTCGGCAGGGCCCCCTATTGGGTGGGGCCCATGGGCTTGAGCCCAGTCAAGCCCAATGGTAAGTCCAGCCCTGGAGGTAATTCTTCCCAATGACCACAAGTGTAAGGACCATTCTTCCCATTGACCATCACACTAATGTATCATGAGTTTTAGATTTCTCATTTTTAGCAGGGGGTTCCCCCGAGACCGGAGAACTATTTCAATGGTTCCTCTGTGTTGAAAAGGTTGAGAAAGGCTGGTCTACAATCTGGTCCCTGACGTCCTTTGACAGCTCTTTGGTGTTGCCCATGATGGGGAGGTTTGAAGGGAAGAAAGAGGTTCTGTGGACAGGTGTCTTTTATACACATAACGAGTTGTCGTTAGGAAAACCTTCTTACATTGACAGGACTAATCTGTGTGCCACATGAGCACCTACGGTAGCCAGTCTGTGGGGGGGGGCAGAATTATTGTTGGTTGGTGAGGGATCAAATACGTATTTTACTCACTGAACCATAACTCCATTTATGACATTCGTATCATGTGTTTTTTCTGAATTTTTGGTTGATATTCTGCCTCTATCATATAAAATACACCTATGAAAAAAAAAAATTATAGACCCTTCATTTCTTCGTAAGTGGGCAAACCTACAAAATCTGCCCGGGATCCCCCCCCCCCCCCCCTGTATATGTGATGACAGGTCCACTTTAGGTGGTGTATATTGCTGGTGGCAGAGGGTGTCGGGCGATAATTTCCAGGTTGCGGGCCTGAGCTCAGCTATACACGTGCCGGCTCGCAGTAAACAAACAGAGCGGGCGGGAGGACGCTGAGCCGGGTGGTGGGAAACTGCTGGAGGATGACAAGGTGCCCTTGCAGTGTTTGCTGCAATCCGCAGAACAGATGTAACACACCAGCACTCGGATTAAATCAACTGAATTCAAAAACAGACCTGGATTAGAGAAGCCTGAAAATCCCAATTACACTCCAGATAAAGCTGGCCGGGGGGTAATGCACTCGGAGACTGAGAGCAGAGGCTGCGACAAAGAACCCGTTGCAGAGACAGTGCCAGCCAAAAGGGGCGAGGGAGGGGGGGGCAGAGAGGGGGCAGAGGCAGAGGGCCTGGGACAGAGAAAGAAAGAGAGAGCAAAAGCCAGAGATACGGGGCACACAACTCAGGAAAGAGATGGAGAGTTCAGGACAGAGCAGAGAGCTCTGGAGAGAAATGGAGCAGAGAGAGATGGAGAGAGATGGAGCAGAGAGCTCTGGAGAGAGATGGGGCAGAGAGCTCAGGAGAGAGATGGGGCAGAGAGCTCAGGAGAGAGATGGGGCAGAGAGCTCAGGAGAGAGATGGGGCAGAGAGCTCAGGAGAGAGATGGAGCAGAGAGCTCAGGAGAGAGATGGAGCAGAGAGCTCAGGAGAGAGATGGGGCAGAGAGCTCAGGAGAGAGATGGGGCAGAGAGCTCAGGAGAGAGATGGAGCAGAGAGCTCAGGAGAGAGATGGAGCAGAGAGCTCAGGAGAGAGATGGGGCAGAGAGCTCAGGAGAGAGATGGGGCAGAGAGCTCAGGAGAGAGATGGGGCAGAGAGCTCAGGAGAGAGATGGGGCAGAGAGCTAAGGGGAGAGAAAGAGAAGAGATTTCAGGAGAAAGACAGAGCAGAGAGCTCAGGAGAGAGATGGAGCAGAGAGCTCAGGAGAGAGACGGAGCAGAGAGATAAGGAGAGAGATGGAGCAGAGAGCTCAGGAGAGAGATGGAGCAGAGAGATAAGGAGAGAGACAGAGCAGAGAGCTCAGGAGAGAGATGGGGCAGAGAGCTCAGGAGAGAGATGGGGCAGAGAGCTCAGGAAAAAGACGGAGCAGAGAGATAAGGAGAGAGATGGAGCAGAGAGCTCAGGAAAAAGACGGAGCAGAGAGCTCAGGAGAGAGATGGGGCAGAGAGCTCAGGAGAGAGACGGAGCAGAGAGATAAGGAGAGAGATGGAGCAGAGATCTCAGGAGAGAGATGGAGCGGAGAGATAAGGAGAGAGACAGAGCAGAGAGCTCAGGAGAGAGATGGGGCAGAGAGCTCAGGAGAGAGATGGGACAGAGAGCTCAGGAAAAAGACGGAGCAGAGAGATAAGGAGAGAGATGGAGCAGAGAGATAAGGAGAGAGATGGAGCAGAGAACTCAGGAGAGAGACGGAGCAGAGAACTCAGGAGAGAGACGGAGCAGAGAGCTCAGGAGAGAGATGGGGCAGGGGGGCTCAGGAGAAAGACGGAGCAGAGAGCTTAGGAGAGAGATGGAGCAGAGATTTCAAGAGAGAAATGGTGCAGAGAGATATGGATCAGAGAGCTCAGAAGAGAAATGAAGCATAGATTTCAGAAGAGAGATGTTGCAGAGAGAGACGGAGCAGAGAGCTCAGGAGAGAGTTGGAGCAGTGACAAAGCAGAGAACTCAGGAGGGAGATGGAGCAGAGAGGTTGGGAAAGAGACAGAGCAAAGATCTCAGAAGAGAGATGGAGCAGAGATTTCAGGAGAGAGATGGAGCAGAGAACTCAGGAGGGAGTTGGAGCAGTGACAAAGCAGAGAACTCAGGAGGGAGATGGAGCAGAGAGGTTGGGAAAGAGACAGAGCAAAGATCTCAGAAGAGAGATGGAGCAGAGATCTCAGAAGAGAGATGGAGCAGAGACAAAGCAGAGATCTTAGGAGAGAGATGGAGCAGACAACTCAGAAGAAAGATGGAACAGCGACCTCAGGAGAGAGATGCAACAGCAAGCTCAGGAGAGAGATGGAGTAGAGATCTAAGGAGAGAGAAAGAGCAGAGCTGAAGCAGAGAACTCGGGAGGGAGATGGAGCAGAGAGATGCACAAGAGATCTCAGCAGAGAGATGACACAGAGAGCTCTGAAGAGAGATGGAGCAGAGAGCTCGGGAAAGAGATGTAGCAGAGTAATGGAGCAGAGAGCTCAGGAGAGACACAAAGCAATTTAGAGCAGAGACAGAGCGGAGAAAACTAAGGACAGAGATAATGCAGTGTTCAGGACTGAGATAAAATGGGTGTTCGGACCAGAGTGCTCATCACAGAGGGAGAATAGCCAGCTGAGGATTGGGATAGAGCAGAGAACTCAGGGGAGAGATGTAGCAGAGTGCTCAGGAGACAGAGCAGAGAGCTCAGGATAAATATGGAGGAGAGCTCAGAATAATTATGGAGAAGATTTCATGATATAGACTGTAGAGAACAGAAATGGAGCAGAAATCTCAGGACCAAGGTGAAGAAAAGAGCTCAAAGGAGACAGAAATCTCAAGATAAAAAAAGATGCAAAGAGATAGAGCAGAGACTTCAGGACAAAGACAGAAAGGAGAGATGGGGAAAGTTCGCAGGGCAGAGCTCAGGACAGAGATGGAGCAGAAAGCTCAGGTCAGAGGTAGGGAAAAGAGCTCATGAAGGAGACAGAGCAGAGATCTCAGGATAAGAGACTGAAAAGAGAGCCCAGGACGGAGGTGGGAGAGAGAACTCAGGGCAGGGATGGAGCAGAGAGTCTGTAAAGGAGATGAGAAGAGAGCCCAGGACAAAGATAGGGCAGAATGCTCAAGACAAAGATGGACAATAGAAGTCGGAATAAAGATGGAGCAGTGAGCTCAGGACAGAGATGGACAATAGAAGTCGGAATAGAGATGGAGCAAAGAGCTCAGGACAAAGATGGACAATAGAATTCGGAATAAAGATGGAGCAGAGAGCTCAGGACAAAGATGGACAATAGAAGTCGGAATAGAGATGGAGCAGAGAGCTCAGGACAAAGATGGACAATAGAATTCGGAATAAAGATGGAGCAGTGAGCTCAGGACAGAGATGGACAATAGAAGTCGGAATAGAGATGGAGCAGAGAGCTCAGGACAAAGATGGACAATAGAAGTCGGAATAGAGATGGAGCAGAGAGCTCAGGACAAAGATGGACAATAGAATTCGGAATAAAGATGGAGCAGAGAGCTCAGGACAAAGATGGACAATAGAAGTCGGAATAGAGATGGAGCAGAGAGCTCAGGACAAAGATGGACAATAGAATTCGGAATAAAGATGGAGCAGAGAGCTCAGGACAGAGATGGACAATAGAAGTCGGAATAAAGATGGAGCAGAGAGCTCAGGACAAAGATGGACAATAGAAGTCGGAATAGAGATGGAGCAGAGAGCTCAGGACAAAGATGGACAATAGAATTCGGAATAAAGATGGAGCAGTGAGCTCAGGACAGAGATGGACAATAGAAGTCGGAATAGAGATGGAGCAGAGAGCTCAGGACAAAGATGGACAATAGAAGTCGGAATAGAGATGGAGCAGAGAGCTCAGGACAAAGATGGACAATAGAATTCGGAATAAAGATGGAGCAGAGAGCTCAGGACAAAGATGGACAATAGAAGTCGGAATAGAGATGGAGCAGAGAGCTCAGGACAAAGATGGACAATAGAAGTCGGAATAAAGATGGAGCAGAGAGCTCAGGACAGAGATGGACAATAGAAGTCGGAATAGAGATGGAGCAGAGAGCTCAGGACAAAGATGGACAATAGAATTCGGAATAAAGATGGAGCAGAGAGCTCAGGACAGAGATGGACAATAGAAGTCGGAATAGAGATGGAGCAGAGAGCTCAGGACAAAAGATGGACAATAGAAGTCGGAATAGAGATGGAGCAGAGAGCTCAGGACAAAAGATGGACAATAGAAGTCGGAATAGAGATGGAGCAGAGAGCTCAGGACAAAGATGGACAATAGAATTCGGAATAAAGATGGAGCAGAGAGCTCAGGACAGAGATGGACAATAAAAGTCGGAATAGAGATGGAGCAGAGAGCTCAGGACAGAGATGGACAATAGAAGTCGGAATAGAGATGGAGCAGAGAGCTCAGGACAAAGATGGACAAAAGAAGTCGGAATAGAGATGGAGCAGAGAGCTCAGGACAGAGATGGACAATAGAAGTCGGAATAGAGAAGATGGACAATAAAAGTCGGAATAGAGATGGAGCAGAGAGCTCAGGACAAAGATGGACAATAGAAGTCGGAATAGAGATGGAGCAGAGAGCTCAGGACAGAGATGGACAATAGAAGTCGGAATAGAGATGGAGCAGAGAGCTCAGGACAAAGATGGACAATAGAATTCGGAATAAAGATGGAGCAGAGAGCTCAGGACAAAGATGGACAATAGAAGTCGGAATAGAGATGGAGCAGAGAGCTCAGGACAGAGATGGACAATAGAAGTCGGAATAGAGATGGAGCAGAGAGCTCAGGACAGAGATGGACAATAGAATTCGGAATAAAGATGGAGCAGAGAGCTCAGGACAAAGATGGACAATAGAAGTCGGAATAGAGATGGAGCAGAGAGCTCAGGACAAAGATGGACAATAGAATTCGGAATAAAGATGGAGCAGAGAGCTCAGGACAAAGATGGACAATAGAAGTCGGAATAGAGATGGAGCAGAGAGCTCAGGACAGAGATGGACAATAGAAGTCGGAATAGAGAAGATGGACAATAAAAGTCGGAATAGAGATGGAGCAGAGAGCTCAGGACAAAGATGGACAATAGAAGTCGGAATAGAGATGGAGCAGAGAGCTCAGGACAGAGATGGACAATAGAAGTCGGAATAGAGATGGAGCAGAGAGCTCAGGACAGAGATGGACAATAGAAGTCGGAATAGAGATGGAGCAGAGAGCTCAGGACAAAGATGGACAATAGAATTCGGAATAAAGATGGACAATAGAGCTCAGAGAGCAGAGTATTTGGAACCGATCTATAGTGGAGAAATCAAACTGAGGTGGACCAAAGAATTTAAAATCAGACCGTATCACACAAGGCCCAGATCCAAAATAAAGCCACAAAGCTGTGTTAGACCAATTAGATATTTCCCGGTGAATCGCGGTTCTACTGATCTGCAAGAAAATGACTCAGTTGATGGATCCCAACCATCAGGACTGACGACTTGTCTGATTCTTAGTGGTCAGGGTGAATCTTTACCCACATATTCAGGTGAATCTCGGAATCACAATTCACCAGAAAGGTTAGGGTTCTGCCCCTTTGATGCACCACATTTGCAGAACAAGTCGATGATGACTTCAGTTGTTACCCAATGTAATCGCTTCTAGAATTAGCTGAGAATTGGGAAGCATTAAACACTTGAGTGTAACAAGAAGGTTTATTGGAAATCGGCAAAGATTTTCCATCATGGTGGAGAAAGAAGCTCTAAATACGCCCAAATATCGGACCCTTTTCGCAAAAAAATTATAGAAAGTGATGCCGCGTGTTGGCGGGGCCTCTTAAATACGGCTGGAAGAGTGTTAAAAAAAAATCACAAACCCTCTGAGACTGATGGAATTTTTTAGTTCCCCCCCCCCCACCATCTTTAATTTCATGACTCGGATTGCGATCTTTCGATCGCGCCTCAGTCCCGCGCCGCTCTATAGATTTAGTTTTCTTCCGTACAGACAATGCTTGTCACTGGCCATTTATCGTCGGCCGCTTCTGGAGTCATTCCACCATCCGTCGCTTGGCGTGTAAGACAACTTGCTCTGTGCTCTCCAGATGGCACAATCAGACACCCTCCTTCTCGCGCTCTGGGCCGCGGATAAAGATCCGTCAGACAGAAGGGGCAGCGGGCAGCGGGATTAATGACTGTGTTGGAATTCTCCGAGCGGGGTTATAATGAGCTCTGCGGGGGGGTTAACGAACCTGACATGGCATAAAATGGGAGGATAATTTTCCTTCTGACCCTGTTGCCCCCCCCCCCTTTTCCCCCCAAGCTCACTCCAACCAATCCCAATATTCGCTGCAATGCCAAAAAAATTCAAAAACGTCACACGTGTGAAAGAGCCAACGAAAACATATTCACCGCTTTTATATACATATTCACCGATGCCGGCAGCAAAGTGCGGCGACTCACAGCAGTCAATAAATTTTAGGTTGGCCGTACAGCGGCAGAATTTCATTTGAAAAAAAAATTGAATTTTCGGGAAGGTTCGTACAATTTTCTAATGGTGAATTGAGTCAAATTGATGATTTGTGACCACAGAGACGAGGAAAATTCAAGAGGAATTCGGGAAAAAGTCTTACTTATTGTGCATCCCAAAATCAAACATAGAATTTGAAACATTGGAATGGCGATCAAACAAAAAAAACGCAATGCCCCGTCGGAAATTTACGACGGAAAAGGTACGATCGGATTATATTGTCGGAAAAAGGTCCGATCGTGTGTGGGCTCTATCGGACTTTTTCCGTCGGGAAAAAAAATTGAGAGCGGGATCTAAAATGTTCTCACAAAAAGAAAATCCCAATCTGACTTTTTCCGATCGTTTGTAGAGAATTCCAACGGGCAAAGTGCCGCGCATGCTCAGAAATAATGACGAGACCAAAGCTATTGGATGGCTACTGGACTCTACGCAGTCCCGTCGTACACAACGAACGCCACCACGTTTCGAACGATTGGATTTTCTGACAACTTTGTCCAACCGTGTGTCTGCAACGCCAGTTTTCGGACAAAATCCGTCGGAAAAAAATCTGACGGATTTTGTGGTCGGAATGTCCGATCGTGTGTACAAGGCAAAAGAGTTTTCATTCCCTGTGCTTTGCTGCATTGCTTTCTATGGAGATTTGGAGTACTCCGCATTAGATTGTAAGCTCTTCTGAGCAGGGCCCTCTTAATCCTCTTGTATTTTATTGTATTGTAACTGTATTGTCTCCTTTTTATATTGTAAAGCGCTGCGTAAATTGCTGGCGCTATATAAATCCTGAATAATAATTCCCCGGGATCTCGTCGGAGGTAATAGGTGTCACCCTGCTGCGTCATGGAAGGCGGATGAAAGGTGAAGAGATACCCTATATTACCAAAAGTATTGGGACGCCTGCCTTTACACTCACATGAACTTTAATGGCATCCCAGTCTTTGTCCGTAGGGTTCAATATTGAGTTGGCTCCGCCCTTTGCAGCTAAAACAGCTTTAACTCTTCTGGGAAGGCTGTCCACAAGGTTTAGGAGTGCGTCTATGGGAATGTTTGACCATTCTTCAACAAAGCACATTTGTGAGGTCAGGCTACTGATGTCTGACGAGAAGGCCTGGCTCGCAGTATCCACTTTAATTCATCCCAAAGGTGTTCTATCGGGTAAAGGTCAGGACTCTGTACAAGCCAGTCAAGTTCCTCCACCCCAAACTCGCTCACACTCACGCTCACTTTTATAACAGGCATAAAAGAGGTTAATTACTGCTGTGCGTCAACTCCCTCTCTGTGCAGATAGATCAGATTGCCAGTAAGGCTACTTTCACACTGCGACGTTGCGGCCCTTGTAACCCCCGCTAGTGACTGAAAAAGGGTTAAAACCTCTGGGATATCGCAGCTGCAGCGCCGCTGCAGCGCTGCTGCATTGATTTCAATGGGCAGGAGCGCTGTAGGAGCGGTGTATTCACCGCTCCTACAGCGCCTCAAATATTTTATTTAATTTTTCATTATCATATTATCATGATATAAAATAATGAATGCGGGGGCCAGGGGCGTCGGCAGGGGGTGACTGGGGGGGGTTGAAGCCCCGAATGTGTCCCCCTATAGCCCCGAGTGTCAGCTCTGCAGGGTAGGCTAGAGCGCCGGGACCAATCTGATCCCGAGCGCCGCCAAGTGTGGCCGAGTGCGGCCGAGCGCCGCCGAGCGTGGCCGAGTGCGGTCGAGCGCCGCCGGGTGTGGCCGAGTGCCAGACAGCGGGACATGTGACGTCCATCATAGGTGCTGTTGGCTCCAGAAGGCGGTAATTACAAAAGGCTGCCGCGCCACATCCGTGCTTGACGCTCGGGCGAGCCGCTCTCCTCTCCTCCGCTTCTCCTCTCCTCCTCGGCTTCTCCTCTTCTCCTCGGGTTCTCCTCTGAGGACTGGCTGCTGTGACACCACGGCTCAGACAGGTCAGTGTATGATGTTAATGTCAGTGTAGGTAGGTCAGAGTAGGTAGGTCAGTGTGTGTTAATGCCAGTGTAGGTATATCAGTGTAGGTAAATGTCAGTGTGGGTAGGTCGGTCAGTGTAGGTAGGTCACTACCGTTAGTGTATGTATATGTCCAGTGTATGTAGGTCAGGCAGGTAAGTGTAGGTAGGTCACTACTGTCAGTGTAGGTAGGTCAGGTAGGTAGGTCACTGCCATCAGTTTAGGTACGTTAGTGTATGTAAGTCACTACCGTCAGTGTCACGGCCCAGCCAAAAAAAAAACCTGCGTCGCGTACAACATCCGACCCCCCCCCCCCCACCCCGTTTCCGGCTTGGACTCTGGGCTGAAGCCCCTGGTCCTTTTGCCACCTAGCAACGCCCCTGGCGGGGGCCTTTTGGTGCTTTTTATTTTATTTTCTTGGGGGGGGGGCAGCATTTAATTCTTGGTCCCAGGCAGCACCATGTCTTGGGCCGGCACTGCTTGGATGTAACGAGTGGTTATTTGAGTTACTGTTGACTTTCTATCAACTGGAACCAGTCTGCCCATTCTCCTCAAAACTCCTCCTGCCACTCACTGGATAGTTTCTCTTTTCCCGCCAGAGAGATGGTTGTGTGTGAAAATCCCAAAAATACTCAGACCAGCCCATCCGACACTTACAACCACGCTGCGTTCAAAGTCACCTAAATCCCCTTTCTTCCCCATTCTGATGCTCGATTTGAACTTCAGCACGTCGTCTTCACCACGTCTAGATGCCTAAATGCATGGGATTGGCTGATTAGCAATTTGCGTTACCAAGCAATTGAACAGGTGTACCTAATAAAGTGCCCGGCGGGTTTGTATCTTCTTTATTTTGTGTTGCGCTTTAACAAATGTTATATTATTGCCACAAGTATATATTTTTCACTACATACAGTATGTGGGGTAATTGGTGCCTCACCAAGCTGGCCTGGTTAGTGCAGCGACGTAGGTTTGTCATCTCCTTCGGGGGAAGGGGGCACAGTTCAATGAACATTGTGCGATGCCACGTTATATGTTGGTGCTATAAAAATCAGGGGAGAACATAAAATCATGATAACCCCGAAGCCGAACTGCTACATAAATACATTAAATTTAGAATGCAACGTGTTATATTTCACACTCTACGCGGCGAGTGAAAAGCCGGCAATTATGAGCCGTTAATTAACCAGATGAATTAGTAATGAAAAAAAAAACTTACAAACTGATAGCAAATCAATATAATTAAATTAACTGATCTAACAATGTCATGAGGCACCAGGGTCGGGAAACATGTAATTAAGTCTTTTAAAAAAAAAAAATATTATAGAATCCGCATACCTTGTAACAGTTTCGTCCAGCGCCAAAGGGAAAAGATGTGGAACTGCGCCTCCCCTCCCCCCGCTGCTAATGCATGGCATAGAAAAGGTGCACTGCCTTGCGTCTATTCTCTACCCCCTTGTTCTGGCTGCCTATGGTCGGCATGGAGTGTGCGTTGCACATGCATGTCCAATGGCTTCTTTACGTCTAAGCGCTCATGTAGCACGAAACGCGTTAACACCTTACTGTCCCCCACTGCTGTTTGTGATGGGGCTTTTTTTTTTTTGTTGTTTTGCTATTTATGAATAAAAGCCAATGAGGTGCGCAGCTGTCCAGACTTGTTTCCTTTGTCATCTTCCTAACATGTTGCAGGTACTTGCGCATGCATAGTGTGTTTTTTCATGTCAGTTGTGAGCAGATGGGGTGAAGCGTGGCCACGTTGGAACATGGTCATAGTGGCCTTGAGGCCAGCTACCAGGAGCTGATCTGAAGCATGTGGTGTGGGGAAGCCCCTACCATCACTGAGCTTGGGGGCATCCGCCCCTCCTGCCCCCCTCTACCCACTACCATCACTGAGCTTGGGGGCGTCCATCCCTCCTGCCTCCCTTCCACCCACTACCATCACTGAGCTTGGGGGCGTCCGTCCCTCCTGCCTCCCTTCCACCCACTACCATCACTGAGCTCGGGGGTGCCTGCCCCTCCTGCCCCCCCTCCACCCACTACCATCACTGAACTTGGGAGTGCCTGCCCCTCCTGCCCCCCTTTCACCCCCTACCATCACTGAGCTTGGGGGTGCCTGCCCCTCCTGCCCCCCTTTCACCCCCTACCATCACTGAGCTTGGGGGTGCCCCTCCCTCCTGCCCGTCCCTCCTCCCTCCCTGTAGGGAAGGGAAGGGGGGGGATAGACTCCACTGCTAGGGCAGATTTTGCCTTAACAAGGACTCCAAAGCCTAACTCCAACCAAATCGTATTATTTTGCCTTGGATAGAACAGGAACAGGTTACAACCGAGGAAGCATTTCATTACAGCCAATCTCTGTGTTTCCCCCCTTCCCTCTAGAGGACCTCCTCACTCCATGGAGACCCCAGCAGTAGGGCATGCTATTTTTTTATATTTACTTACGGTACCTTTGATGGCTTCTGGCCAGTCATGTGATGCACTGGGTTCTCTCTCGCTTTGGTCTTCTCATGGGGGTAGGTGGACCTGGATGGTGCAGAGAGCAACCCTAATGTCAACACATCATCCCTACTCTCTGCATCATGCTCACGGGGAAGTGCTATGACACTCTGTACTCACTGTCTGTTCTCAGTCTTCCGAGATGAGTGACATTCAACCAGGAAGACCGAGGACATCTAGTGGTGAAGAATAGCTATTGCAGGGAAGTTCTCCAAATTAAAGCTGACTATTGAAGCCTGAAATTTTTTTTTTTATGATTCCAAGTTATAATTATGATGTTCACTTGAATTTTTTTTTTTTTTAGACATTATGTAACTATCTCTAAATGATTATGTAAGCCACCAGCCACCTTGACACAGAAGAGGAGTGGAGCACCCCGATCGCAGCTCACTAAGCCCACGCGTGGTGGAGGGGATGAGAGCGACACAATGGGAGTTATCACCTGTCTATTGGAACGCAGCTCCTTCCCACTCAGACAGCTCGACAGGAGGAATTACCCCTTCAACAGGAAATTATGCCTGTCTCCGGATCACCGGAGCGAGGACAATGTACAAACAGGATCGAGAATCTGCATTTTTATTTATTTCCATCATTTTTTTTTTGTATCAAAGTGCTTATCAGAGAGCGAGTCTTCCCAACGGTGACACAAAAAGCAATAATAAACCTGATGGAGGTGGGGAGGGGGGGGTTGTTGGGTGATTGGGGGGGGTCTGACCTTTCCCCCCGCTCCATCCAAAACTGAAAAGAATAAAGTTTTAGATTTACAAACACATAAGATACACGATAAAGCTTGACTGACGGGTCAAGTGAATAATATTTGTTATCTCATTACAATGGCAAGAATAGTTTAAGGAACACAACAACGAGTTTACAGCGTTCAGTTGGCCTCCAAAATTTTTACAGATCTCAGTCCAAACAAGTAATGGAACAAGGTGGCCCGGTTTGCAGGGCTGGACTGGGACAGAAATTTGGCCCTGGACTTCATCCAGACCGGCCCACTTACATTTTGAGTGTCCCATTAGCACTCCCTTACATCAGAATGTCCCATCACCAGTCCCCTTACATCAGAGTGGCCCATCAGCAGCCCCCTTACATCAGAGAGTCCTATCACCAGCCCCCTTACATCAGAGAGTCCTATCACCAGCCCCCTTACATCAGAGTGTCCCATTAGCAGTCCCCTTACATCAGAGTGTCCCATCACCAGCCCCCTTACATCAGAGTGTCCCATAACCAGCCCCCTTTCATCAGAGCGGCCCACTGAGCGATCGGCCCACCGGGAAACTCCCGGTTGTCCCAATGGCCAGTACATGCCTGCCGGTTTGGTGAATTCAAGAATGGTATGAGAAACCCAATAACGAGTTGAAGATTTTGAGCTGGCCTCCAAATATTCCAGATCTCAGTCCAATCGTAGTTACACATCCCCATACACAACAAACTGTGATGCTCTATGTGTTCAGACATCTTTCTATCGAAACCAGCCTTAGCTTTTGAGCTCCAATAGCTCTTCTATTCGATTGGACTACATAAGTCAGCCTTTGCTTCCCACCACTATCGATGAGCATTGGCCGACAATGATCCTATCACTGGATGGCCAGTTTTCCTTCCTTAGACCACATTTGGACGGTCCTGACCATTGAAGATGGGGAACATCCCACAAGAGCTGCAGTTTTGGAGTTGTGGGATGTTCCCGGTCTGCAGAGGTCAGGACCGACCAAAAGTGCTCCAAGGAAGGAAAACTGGTCAACTGGAAACTAGGGTCATTGGTGGCCAAGGCTCATTGATCCAGACGGGGAGGGAAGGCTGGCATGTATAGTCCGATCCAATAGAAGAGCTACTGGAGCTCAAATTGCTGTAAAGTGAATGCTCGTTCTGATACAAAAGGTGTCAGAACACACAGAGCATCACAGTTTGTTAAGTATGGGGCTTTATAGCCACAGACCAGTCAGGATGCCCATGCCGACCCATGTCAGTGGCCAAAAGTGCCTACAATTGGCACATGAGCATCAAAACTAGACCACAAAGCAATGGAAGAAGGTGGCCTGGTAAGATGAATTCAAGAATGGTTTGAGGAACACAACGACTTTGAGGTGTTGATTTGACCTCCAAATTCTCCAGATCTTACGCCAATTGAGTATTGGAAAAAGATGACCTGCCTTAATGAATTCAAGAATGGTTTGAGGAACACAACAATGAGTTGGTGGTGTTCAGTTGGCCTTCAAATTCACCAGATCTCAGTCCAAACAAGTAATGGAACAAGGTGGCCTGGTTTGGTGAATTCAAGAAGAATGGTATGAGAAACCCAACAATGAGTTGAAGCTGTTGACTCGGCCTCCAAATTCTCCAGATCTCAGTCCAATTGAGTAATGGAAGAAGATGGTCTGGTCTTATGAATTCAACAATGGTTTGAGGGACACAATGACTTTGAGGAGTTGATTTGGACTCCAAATTCTTCAGATCTTAGTACAATTGAGCATCTGTGGGATTTGCTTGAAAAAAAAGTACTTTCCATGATAAATAAAGCAGCATCCGAACTGGACTAAGGAACAATGGAAGAAGATGGCCTGGTAAGAGGAATTCAAGAATAGTTTGAGGAACACCACAACTCTGAGGTGTTGATTGGGCCTCCAAATTCTCCAGATCTTAGGCCAGTCGAGTAATGTAAGAAAGTGACTTGCTGTAATGAATTCAAGAATGGTTTGAGGAACACAACAAGGAGTGTTGAGTTGGCCTTCAAATTCACCAGATCTCAGTCCAAACAAGTAATGAAACAAGGTGGACTGGTTTGGTGAATTCAAGAATGGTATGAGAAACCCAACAACGACTTGACAAGGGCCAGATTCTAATGGCTAGACAACTGGATCAGAGAAACTTCAAAATTGCAGCTCTTGTGGGATGTTCCCGGTCTGCAGAGGTCAGGACCGACCAAAAGTGCTCCAAGGAAGGAAAACTGGTCAACTGGAAACTAGGGTCATTGGCGGCCAAGGCTCATTGATCCAGATGGGGAGGGAAGGCTGGCATGTATAGTCCGATCCAATAGAAGAGCTACTGGAGCTCAAATTGCTGTAAATTGAATGCTGGTTCTGATACAAAAGGTGTCAGAACACACAGAGCATTGCAGTCTGTTAAGTATGGGGCTTTATAGCCACAGACCAGTCAGGATGCCCATGCCAACCCATGTCAGTGGCCAAAAGTGTCTACAATTGGCACATGAGCATCAGAACTGGACCACGGAGCAATGGAAGAAGGTGGCCTGGTCTGATGAATTTAAGAATGGTTTGAGGAACACAACAACCAGTGTGAGGTGTTGACTTGGCCTCCAAATTCTCCAGATCTCAATCCAATGGAGCATCTGTGGGATGTGCTGGAGAAACAAGTCTGATCCATGGAGGCTCCACCTCGACAACTTACAGGACTTAAAAGTATCTGCTACTGATGGCTTGGTGCCAAATACAACAGCATATCTTCAGAGGTCCAGTGGAGTCTACGCCACGATGGGTCAGAAAAAGGGGGACCTACTTAAAATTAGGTGGTTGGTCAAAAAGGTTATGGCCGATTGGTGCAGTGGTGACGGAAAAGAAAAAAAGGTGAAATACATACAGAGCAACCGCAAATATTTCCTCCCACCATCCAAAGACCTCCTGGCAGTTTAATTGGCCTGCAAGAAAAGCGGCCCCCTGCGTCTAGGTGTCTTTGGTGAGGACGCTGAATGGTAAGCAGCTTCGACTTCAATGGCTCCATGCGATCTATAAAGGTGCTGCAGAAGAAAAAAAAAAAGTGATAAATTAGCAAAATCTACAAAAATAAATAAATAAATAAAGGACGTCGGGCTTTTAATAAGTCCATTTGTGTGTCAGAGAGTGAAGGATGCTGAGCTGGGGGGGGGGGGGGGGGGGGGAGGGGGGAGGAGGACCGGCTAATGACAAAGATTGTGAGGAGTCAGCATTCCCTTTAGATGATGTGATGAATTCCTGGGATGTGATCAGAGCAGAAGAAGAGGACAAAGAGGACCCGGACACCCGGACAATAGCAGACCCCGAGCGGCAAGGAAATCCCATTGTTCCCGGGGGCTGCGGACCACTTCAGGAGACAACGTGTTCTGAATGAGGGCCAATCAATGACATCACCTCCTTCCATCATTGTTCTCCTCTGATAATTGCCGGCCAGACCAACGCAACACACGTGGCGGCACACCGCGCATGCACCAGGCGCTTCTCACCAAGGCTTCACCTTTCTTCTTATATGTTTTTCATCACCGCGCAATAAAGACACAAATTATTCTGTATGTGCGAGGAATGATTCTGTAATCAGGTAGATAGACAGATAGATAAATAATTAGATAGATAGATAGATAGATAGATAGATAGATAGATAGATAGATAGATAGATAGATAGATAGATAGATAAAGTAAATCGATGTTGAATGATAGATATAATAGAGAGAGAAAGAGATAGGTAAATAGATATAAAGAATGAGATAGATAGATAGATAGATAGATAGACAGATAGATAGATAGATAGATAGATAGATAGATAGATAGATAGATAGATAGATAGATAGATAGATAGATAGATAGATAAAGTAAATTGATGTTGAATGATAGATAGATAGATAGATAGATAGATAGATAGATAGATAGATAGATAGATAGATAGATAGATATAGAAAGAGATATGTAAATAGATACATACAGTAAAAGGATATTAAAAGATAGATAGATAGAAAAACAAGTACTATCATAATAAATAAATAGTAAATAGAGTAAATAGATATGGACAGATAGATAGATAGATATAATAGAGAGGGAAAGAGATAGGTAAATAGATATAAAGAATGAGCTAGATAGATAGCTAAATAGATATTGAATGATAGATAGATAGATATAGATAGATAGATAGATATAAATAGATAGATAGATAGATAGATAGATAGATAGATAGATAGATAGATAGATAGATAGATAGATAGATAGATAGATAGATAGATATAGATAGATAGATAGCAGATATATAGATAGATATGGAGATAGATAGATTGATAGATAGATAGATAGATAGATAGATAGATAGATAGATAGATAGATAGTAGATATATAGATAGATATGGAGATAGATTGATAGATAGATAGATAGATAGATAGATAGATAGATAGATAGATAGATAGATAAGATATTGGAAGATATATAGATAGATAGATAGATAGATAGATAGATAGATAGATAGATAGATAGATAGATAGATAGATACAGATATAGATGGATAGATAGATAAAGTAAATTGATGTTGAATGATAGATATAATAGAGAGAGAAAGAGATAGGTAAATTGATATAAAGAATGAGGTAGATAGATAGATAGATATAGAAAGAGATATGTAAATAGATACATACAGTAAAAGGATATTAAAAGATAGATAGATAGAAAAACAAGTACTATCATAATAAATAAATAGTAAATAGAGTAAATAGATATGGACAGATAGATAGATAGAAAAACAAGTACTATCATAATAAATAAATAGTAAATAGAGTAAATAGATATGGACAGATAGATAGATAGATAGATAGATAGATAGATAGATAGATAGATAGATAGATAGAGGATAGATAGATAGATAGATAGATAGATATATAGATAGAGGAAGATATATCGATAGTAGATATATAGATAGATATGGAGATAGATAGATAGATAGATAGATAGATAGATAGATAGATAGATAGATAGATAGATAGATAGATAAAGTAAATCAATGTTGAATGATAGATATAATAGAGAGAGAAAGAGATAGGTAAATAGATATAAAGAATGAGCTAGATAGATAGATAAATAGATATTGAATGATAGATAGATAGAAAAACAAGTACTATGCATAATAAATAAATATTAGATAGAGTAAATAGATGTTGATAGATAGATAGATAGATAGATAGATAGATAGATAGATAGATAAAGTAGATAGATATTCCGTAGATCTCTCTGGCTGTGGCGCGGTGCGGCGCCCTCCCATGGTCCTCCTGTGATCTGGGTGTTTATTGGCCTCCATCGGGTGACTCATTGGACCTGCTGTGGGTGTGAAATGTAGAAAAGTAAAGAATAAAGGTGTCCGGTTATTAAACATGAAGAGAGTCTATGAAGACACATGACTGTGCCGCTTATTGCCATGTTTAAAGGTAAAGATGCTGTAAAAGGGCTTTAATCAGGGTGTCGGTGCCGCTGGTTTCACCCACTTCAAAGGCAGTATTCAAATCTTCCCAGCTAATCCTCCCGTATTATATCTTAATAATTGCACATTACAGAGGAAGTCTATGATGGAGAATTAACTTATCAGAGAAGAGCAGTGACAGAAAATCCCACATCCAGGAAAGGAGCCCTTTGTACCAGGAAAAAAAGCTCTTTTTTTGACGGGGACAATGGTGCGCTGGCAGGCCGATTGTCAAGACAAACACCATTGTGAGAGATAACTGCCGGTAATGCAACACCGACAAGGAACATTTCAAGACATAAGAGGGACAAAGAGGCCAAGAAAGGCAACTGAGTCACTCCGATGACTGACAATGTCCGGCCGCCCAAGATGACCTGTCAGCGGCCCACTCATAGTAGAGTGAATGGCAAATACACCCCGATGAAGTCACACAGAACAAATTCTTGGGTTATCATCACCAGAGACGTCACTGGTGTTTGCACAGGATCAGTAGATAGATAGATAGATAGATAGCCCTCCGGGAAGTCAAAAGAAGGACAAAAAGTTCAGTCAAAAATATCAGACACTTTGAAGTCTACAGAGATTAAAAAAAAGTTGTAGACTAATATAGACTCAAGCTACAGACAGTGGATAGAAGTTTCTCTGAGTCATACAATTGATTTCCGACTGAGATCCTGGAGTTTTGGGAAATGAGACTCCACCGATGACCAAGTCCTCTGCACCAACAAGGTGTCCAGAACTCCTCCATTGACCAAAGTCCTCTGCACCAACAAAGTGCTCAGGTCTCCTTCAAAGACCAAGTCCTCTGCACCAACAAGGTGTCCAGAACTCCTCCATTGACCAAAGTCCTCTGCACCAACAAAGTGCTCAGGTCTCCTTCAAAGACCAAGTCCTCTGCACCAACAAGGTGCCCAGGACTACTCTGAAGGCCAAGTCCTTTGCAACAACAAGGTGCCTAGGACATCTCTTAATACCAAGTTCTCTGCACCAACAAGGTGCCCATGACTCCTTAAAGACTAAGTCCTCTGCACCAACAAGGTGCTTAGGAATCCTCCAAAGACCAAGTCCTCTGCACCAATAAGATGCTCAGGACCCTTCAAAAAGCCAAGTCCTCACCAACAAGGTGCCCAGGACTCCTCTGAAGGCCAAGTCCTCTGCACAAAACCGGTGCCAGGGACACTTCAGAGGACGGAATCCTCTACACCAACAAAGTGCCCAGGGCTCTTCTGAAGATCAAGTCATCTGCACCAACAAGGTGCCCAGGTCTCCGTCGACCAAGTCCTCTGCACCAACAAGGTGCTCAGAACTCCTCCAAAGACCAAATCCTCTGTACCAATAAGATGCTCAGGACCCCTTCAAAGACCAAGTCCTTTGCACCAACAAGGTGCCTATGACCTTTGAATAAGCCAAGCCCTCTGCACTAACAAGGTGCCTAGGACCCTTCAATAAGCCAAGCCCTCTGCACCAACAAGGTGCCCAGGAACACCTCTGAGGACCAAATCCTCTGCACGAACAAGATTCCTAGGACTCCTCTGACCAAGTCTTCTGCACCAACCAGGTGCTCAGGACTCCCCTAAAGACCAAGTTCTCTGTACCAACAAGGAGATGCTCAGAACTCCTGTGAAGACCAAGTCCTCTGTACCAACAAAGTGGTCAGAACTCCACCTCAGCCCAACATGCTGGCATCCATTGTGATGTCGGTATGAGAGGGAACAATGCAACTCAAAGTTTGAGGTTCATGGGCCATTTGTGTGAAATTTCCACCTGTGAATTCAAAATGATGTCTGGTTGCTCCAAAATTTCAGACAGGAAAAGCAGCATCTCTAGGAGTAAAGGCAGGCATGGGTGTAGTAAGAATGTTGTACAAGCCCTACAATCCCAATGTTGGTGCCAGCTAACGTTGGGACTATATATCACAGTCAGCTTAAAACAAGTACATACAATTCAAGACTCAAGAGGTTGAAATAAAAAAATGGAGCCGATTTGATGGGCTCGGTTGGTCTTTTTCTTTGCTGTCACTATTCTACGATTTTGACCCTTCCTCCACAGTACATAGATGGTTGGTAATGAGCCAAGCGGCAGCGCAGTCCCACTCCACCTTCTTAGGTTTTCATCTTCCAAATGCAGAAGAATCAAAGAAATCGTTGGAAAAACACAACTGCAGAGTATTTATTTTTTATGAGCACTTGGCTTTTACTACAAACGCAACGAGCCGGTGGAGGAAACGGTTCTGTTCTCTATGATTCCTGGTATTATTTCATAATGATCGATGGTGTCGGGATTCGCGGATCTTACAGATTCAGAGAGAGGTTAACCACTTGAAGACCGGGCCTCGTTTTTAGATGTGGTGTTTACAAGTTAAAAGCTGTTTATTTTTTTTGCTAGAAAATTACTTAGAACCCCCAAACATTATACTTTTTTTTTCTAACACCCTAGAGAATAAAATGGCGGTCATTGCAATACTTTCTGTCGCACCGTATTTGCGCAGCGGTCTTACAAGCACACTTGTAATTCTTTAAAATGCGGAAGGCTGCATGCATCTAATGCAGTTCTATGGGGCCGCACCGCCACCACACCGCAGTCACGGTATCATTTTTTCAGCAAAGCTCCACCTTTTATCATTAAATAAGCCACCCTTAATCTTCATTCTAGAAAAATTCCTGTTTTCAACTTTTTCTTCCTTTGTTACATCTTAGCAAGCCTCTGATGAAGTCACATGACGTAACGCGTACGGGGGCGGAGCCAGGGGACGTCATTGCGTCTTTCCAGAAGTAGGATGTTTTAATGTGTTTCTGTGACCCAGATGTGATGTTTATATGCGGTGTTGAATTATTTGAAAATGCAAGCAGCTGCATGCATCTAATGCGATTCTATGGGGCCGCACCGCCACCGCACCGCAGTCACGGTATCATACTCCAGCAAAGCTCCACTTTTTATTATCAAATAAGCCGCCCTTAATCTTCATTCTAGAAAAATTCCTGTTTTCAACTTTTTCTTCCTTTGTTACATCTCAGCAAGCCTCTGATGAAGTCACATGACGTAACGCGTACGGGCGGAGCCAGGGGACGTCATCGCGTCTTTCCAGAAGTAGGATGTTTTGATGTGTCTCTGTGACCCAGATGTGATGTATATATGCGGTGTTGAATTATTTGAAAATGCAAGCAGCTGCATGCATCTAATGCGGTTCTATGGGGCGGTACCGCAACCTCACCGCAGCCGCAGTGTCATACTCCAGCAAAGCTCCACCTTTTATCATAAAAATAAGCCGCCCTTAATCTTCGTTCTGGAAATTGTCCTGTTTTCACCTTTTTCTTCCTTTGTTACATCTCAGCACTCAGCAACCCTCTGATGAAGTCACGTGACGGGTGACGCAACACGTCAGGGCGGAGCCAGGTGACGTCATTGTGTCTTTCTAGAAGTAGGGGGTTTTGATGTGTCTCTAAGACCCGGATGTGATGTTTACATGCAGTTTTGGATTTTTTTTTGAATGCGAGTGGCTGCACGCATCTAAACGCAGTTCTATGGAGCCGCACCGCAACCGCACTGGGCTGCAATTATAGGAATAAGAGGAGCGGCAGTCTCTGCCACACATGTGAATGAGCCCGTAGTCCTCATACAGGAAGCCTGCTCGGCATGGTTTAGAGGGGTAAAACAGGTGGTGGCAAGGTGATCCGATGCCTCCTCACCGCCTGTCAAACATTCACTGAAGAGCGATCTGGATGCAGATCGCTCTTCAGGGAGCAAAGCAAGTGTGAACGATCCCTTAAAGCTTCTATGAGATTTGGGCGACTGGGTTGACGCCTACTCTGAGAAGAAGATACGTTTCCCTTTCAGCCTCCAATGGCGATTGGGGGGTCTGAAGGGAAATGTTCTAACGAGCGCAACTCCGACATCCCGCCGTCTGTCATGATAACAATCGCTGCCTCCAAAATAATGCGCTCCGGGTTTTTTTTTTTTTTTCGTTTTTCTTTTAATCAGCTAATGGCCCATTCTGTAAATGAAGATCTAAAGTCAGACTTAAACTGTCCTGAAAGATGCCAAATCTATCGTATCGCCCCGTCTGCTCCATTAAACAGCAACTGGCGACTTTGGCAGCCGCCCCGGGGGTTAAAGCGGACTCCGGCCAAACTGCTTTCCATCATTGCGGTTGTGTAAAGGAAACCCAAGTGACCTGTGATGAGGTGTATCCCATGTCCCGGATCTCTGCCATTCCTGTCAATGTATCCTTCATTCATGGTCAGGTCGTGCTATACTATAGGACAGGAGTCTCCAAAACGGTGCCTGGGGGCCGGATGCGGCCCTTTGCTTGCCTTTATCTGGCCCTTGGGCACTATTATTCACACTGATATTAACAATAGGGCATAATTCATGCCACTGACACCAACAGTGGGGCACTATTTCTTTCACTGACACCAATGACGGGGCACTATTCCTCCCACTGATACCAATGATGGGGCACTATTCCTCCCACTGATACCAATGATGGGGGCACTATTCCTTCCACTGACACCAATGATGGGGCACTATTCCTCCGACTTATACCAATGATGGGGACTATTCTTCCCACTGACACCAATGATGGGGCATTATTCCTCCAACTGACACCAATGATGGGGCACTATTCCTCCCACTGATACCAATGATGAGGCACTATTCCTCCCACTGATACCAATGATGGGGCACTATTCCTCCCACTGATACCAATGATGGGGCACTATTCCTCCGACTTATACCAATGATGGGACTATTCTTCCCACTGACACCAATGATGGGGCACTATTCCTCCCACTGACACCAATGATGGGGCACTATTCCTCCCACTGACACCAATGATGGGGCACTATTCCTCCCTCTGACACCAATGATGGGGGCACTATTCGTCTCACTGGCACCAATGATGGGACACTATTCCTCTTACTAACACCAATGATGGGGCACTATTCCTCCCACTGACACCAATGATGGGGCACTATTCCTCCCACTGACACCAATGATGGGGCACTATTCCTCCCACTTATACCAATGATGGGGACTATTCTTCCCACTGACACCAATGATGGGGCACTAATCCTCCCACTGACACTAATGATGGGGTACTATTCCTCTTACTGACACCAATGATGGGGCACTATTCCTCCCACTGACACCAATGATGGGGCACTATTCCTCTTACTGACACCAATGATGGGGCACTATTCCTTCCACTGACACCAATGATGGGGCACTATTCCTCCCTCTGACACCAATGATGGGGCACTATTTCACTCACTGATACCAATGATGGGACACTATTCCTCTCACTGACACCAATGATGGGGCACTATTCCTCTCACTGACACCAATGATGGGGCACTATTCCTCTTACTGACACCAATGATGGGGCACTATTCCTCCCACTGATACCAATGATGGGGCACTATTCCTCCGACTTATACCAATGATGGGGACTATTCTTCCCACTGACACCAATGATGGGGCACTATTCCTCCCACTGACACCAATGATGGGGCACTATTCCTCCCACTGACACCAATGATGGGGCACTATTCCTCCTCTGACACCAAATGATGGGGCACTATTCGTCTCACTGGCACCAATGATGGGACACTATTCCTCTTACTAACACCAATGATGGGGCACTATTCCTCCCACTGACACCAATGATGGGGCACTATTTCCTCCCACTGACACCAATGATGGGGCACTATTCCTCCCACTTATACCAATGATGGGGACTATTCTTCCCACTGACACCAATGATGGGGCACTAATCCTCCCACTGACACTAATGATGGGGTACTATTCCTCTTACTGACACCAATGATGGGGCACTATTCCTCCCACTGACACCAATGATGGGGCACTATTCCTCTTACTGACACCAATGATGGGGCACTATTCCTCCCACTGACACCAATGATGGGGCACTATTCCTCTTACTGACACCAATGATGGGGCACTATTCCTCCCACTGACACCAATGATGGGGCACTATTCCTCCCTCTGACACCAATGATGGGGCACTATTTCACTCACTGATACCAATGATGGGACACTATTCCTCTCACTGACACCAATGATGGGGCACTATTCCTCTCACTGACACCAATGATGGGGCACTATTCCTCTTACTGACACCAATGATGGGGCACTATTCCTTCCACTGACACCAATGATGGGACACTATTCCTCCCACTTACACCAATGATGGGGCACTATTCCTCCCACTGACACCAATGATGGGGCACTATTCCTTCCACTGACACCAATGATGGGGCACTATTCCTCCCACTGACACCAATGATGGGGCACTATTCATTCCACTGACACCAATGATGGGGCCCTATTCCTCCCACTGACACCAATGATGGGGCACTATTCCTTCCACTGACACCAATGATGGGGCACTATTCATTCCACTGACACCAATGATGGGGCACTATTCCTTCCACTGACACCAATGATGGGGCACTATTCCTTCCACTGACACCAATGATGGGGCACTATTCATTCCACTGACACCAATGATGGGGCACTATTCCTTCCACTGACACCAATGATGGGACACTATTCCTCCCACTTACACCAATGATGGGGCACTATTCCTCCCACTGACACCAATGATGGGGCACTATTCCTTCCACTGACACCAATGATGGGGCACTATTCCTCCCACTGACACCAATGATGGGGCACTATTCATTCCACTGACACCAATGATGGGGCCCTATTCCTCCCACTGACACCAATGATGGGGCACTATTCCTCCCACTGATACCAATGATGGGGGACTATTCCTTCCACTGTTACCAATTATGGGACATTGTTACTGACACCAGATCATTTTGTACTTCTACTGGCCACAGTCTGGCACCTCTAAAGTCTGAAGGCTAAAAATCTGACCCTCAGAGTCCTGACCTCAACCCGATAGAACACCTTTGGGATGAAATAGAGCGGAGACTGTGAGCGAGGCCTTCTCGTCCAACATCAGTACCTGACCTCACAAATGCACTTCTGGAAGAATGGTCAAACATTCCCATAGACACACTTCTAAACCTTGTGGACGGCTTTCCCAGAAGAGTTGAAGCTGTTATAGCTGCAAAGGGCGGAGCCAACTCAATAGTGAACACTGTGGACTAAGACTGGGATGCCATTAAATTTCATGTGCGTGTAAAGGCAGGTGTCCCAATACTTTGGCAATATAGTGCATATTGAACATTATATGTGGTGATTTGGTGGTGTCAGGGCCTCCACCAAAATGATTTGGACCAGTGCACAAAGCAAGGCCTATAAAGACCTGGATGAGTGAGTTTTGGGTGGAGGAACTTGATTGGCTCAGATTACATAGTCTTCGATGACTTGCATGGTCTTAAGAGGGAAAGTCTCTTCCATCTCAGTTTCCAACTACTATAGGGATCATTCATTGGTCGATTAGGGTGTGCCTGTGATTGGCTCAGATCACGTAGTTTGCAAGGACTCGCATGGTCCTGAAGGTTAAGCCTCTAGCACCCTAGTTCCAGGCTACTATACTGATTACCATTCATGGGGTTGGGTGTGCCTGCAGTTGGTTCAGATCACGTAGTCTGCAAGGACTTGCATGGACCTGAAAGTTTCGTCATTTCCAATCGGAATTTCCAACTACTATACTGATGATCGTTGATGGGATTGGGAATGCTTGTGATTGGCTCAGATCACATAGTCTGCAATGACTTGCATGGACCTGAAAGTTTCGTTATTTCCAATCGGAATTTCCAACTACTATACTGATTATCGCTGATGGGGTTGGGAATGCTTTTGATTGGCTCAGATCACGTAGTCTGCAATGACTTGCATGGACCTGAAGGTTTCGTCCATTTCCAATCGGAATTTCCAACTACTATACTGATTATCATTGATGAGGATGGGAATGCCTGTGATTGGCCGAGATCACGTAGTCTGCAATGACTTGCATGGACCTGAAGGTTTCGTCATTTCCAATGGGAATTTTCAACTACTATACCGATTATCATTGATGGGGTTGGGAATGCTTTTGATTGGCTCCGATCATGTAGTCTGCAATGACTTGCGTGGACCTGAAAGTTTCGTCA
This sequence comes from Lithobates pipiens, assembly GCF_037356315.1. NCBI lineage: Eukaryota > Metazoa > Chordata > Amphibia > Anura > Ranidae > Lithobates > Lithobates pipiens. Next base: position 9,079,092 of record NW_027507788.1, on the reverse strand, counting down.
TTTCCAATTGGAATTTCCAACTACTATACTGATTACCATTGATGGGGATGGGAATGCCTGTGATTGTCAGAGATCACGTAGTCTGCAATGACTTGCATGGACCTGAAGGTTTCGTCATTTCCAATGGGAATTTTCAACTACTATACTGATTATCATTGATGGGGTTGGGAATGCCTGTGATTGGCTCAGATCACGTAGTCTGCAATGACTTGCATGGTCCTGAAGGTTTCTTCCATTCAACCTCACCATTATGGGCAAGACCAAAGAACTGTCAAAGGACATCAGGGACAAGATTGTAGACCTTCCCCAAGGGTGGAATGGGCTACAAGACCATCAGCAAGAAGCTCCGTGAGAAAGAGACAACTGTTGGAGCGATTGGAAGAAATACAAAATAACCATCAATCGGCCCTTCGGTCTGGAGCTCCATGCAGGATTTCGCCTCATGGGGTGAGGATGGTCATGGGAAAAGTGAGGGATCCGCCCAGAACTACATGGGAGGAGCTTGTGAAGGATCTCAAGGCAGTTGGTACCACATTCACCAAACAAACCATTGGTAACACATTATACCGCCATGGATTGAAATCCTGCAGCCCCCCCCAAGGTACATGTACAGGCTCATCTGAAGTTTGCCCGTGAACATCTAAATGATTCACAGAGGGATTGGGAGAAGGTGTTGTGGTCAGATGAGACCAATATTGAGCTCTTTGGCATTAACTCAACATGTTTGGAGGAAGAAAAATACTGACTATGACCCCAAGAACACCATCCCTACAGTCAAGTACGGAGCTGGAAACACGATGCTTTGGGGCCGTTTCTCTGCTAAAGTTACAGGAGGACTTTGCCGCATTGAGGGGCCAATAGACGGGGGCCATGTATTGTAAAATCTTGGGTGAGAACCTTCTTCCCTCAGCCAGAACACTGAAGATGGGTCGTGGACGGGTCTTCTCCAGCATGACAATGACCCCAAAACATCCCGCCAAGGCAACAAAGGAGTGGCACAAGAAGAAGCACATTAAGGTCATGGAGTGGCCTGGCCGGTCTCCAGACCTTAATCCCATAGAAAATTTATGGAGGGAGCTGAAACTTTCGAGTTGCCAAGAGACGGCCAAGAAACCTTAAAGGATGTAGAGAAGATCTATAAAGAAGAGAGGACCAAAAATGCCTCCTGAGATGTGTGAGAACCTGGAGACCAACCACAAGAAACGTCTGACCTCTGTGCTCGCCAACAAGGGTTTCTCCACCAACTACCAAGTCATGTTTTGCTTGGGGATCAAATACTTATTTTACTCACCGAACTGCAACTCAATTTATAACATTTGTATTGTGTGTTTTTTCTGGTTGATATTCTGTCTCTATCATATATGGTAATAATTACGGACCCTTCATCTTTGTAAGTGGGAAAACCTACACAATCTGCAGGGGGTCAAATAACTATTTTCCCCCACAGTATGTATACGGGGCTGGACTTACCATTGGGCTTGACTGGGCTCAAGCCCATGGGCCCCGCCCAATAGGGGGCCCCCGCAGGCCCCACCGAGATACTTGGCTCCTCTCAGAGTCACACCCAGTCCAGCCCTATGATGGACATAACACAGGGACTGGCCATGACTGTGAGCTGAGCTGAGTACACTTGGCTACTCTCGGCTCCGCTCTGGACTGCGAGAGGACCCGAGAGCCACCGAGAGAACCCAAGATCCACCGAGAGGACCCAAGAGCCACCGAGAGAACCCAAGATCCACCGAGAGGACCTGAGAGCCACCGAGAGAACCCAAGATCCACCGAGAGGACCCGAGAGCCACCGAGAGAACCCAAGATCCACCGAGAGGACCCGAGAGCCTCAGAGAGCTGCCGAGAGGACCCGAGAGCCGCCAAGAGAACCCAAGATCCACCGAGAGGACCCAAGAGCCACCGAGAGAACCCAAGATCCACCGAGAGGACCCGAGAGCCACCGAGAGAACCCAAGATCCACCGAGAGGAGACCCGAGAGCCACCGAGAGAACCCAAGATCCACCGAGAGGACCCGAGAGCCACCGAGAGAACCCAAGATCCACCGAGAGGACCGAGAGCCTCAGAGAGCTGCCGAGAGGACCCGAGAGCCGCCAAGAGAACCCAAGATCCACCGAGAGGACCCGAGAGCCACCGAGAGAACCCAAGATCCACCGAGAGGACCCGAGAGCCACCGAGAGAACCCAAGATCCACCGAGAGGACCCGAGAGCCACCGAGAGAACCCAAGATCCACCGAGAGGACCCGAGAGCCACCGAGAGAACCCAAGATCCACCGAGAGGACCCGAGAGCCACCGAGAGAACCCAAGATCCACCGAGAGGACCCGAGAGCCTCAGAGTGCTGCCGAGAGGACCCGAGAGCCGCCAAGAGATACATAGGACTCTTTATCTCAGTGCCATTTTTAAACTTCTATTCCTTCCTAAACTTGGGGTGCATGTTATACGCCGGCGCGTGTTATATGTCCATAAATACAGTAATGTATAGAAGGTAAGGCCCGAAAGTGACTCAAGCCCAGGGGCCCCCACCACCTTAAGTCCTGCCCTGTATGTATATATATTTTTTTTGCATGGACAGAAACAAAGACAAGCCGGCTGTGTCCGGTCTGAATTCTGCATGCGGAGTCCCCCTTTAAGCCAGTTAGCCCGAGGCTCTAAGTTGTGTTCTCCTACAAAGGGGAAAAAGGAAAAAGAAGAAGAAAAAAAAAAATAATATGGTTGACATTTTACGCCTTCTGACTCTCCAGATGCTCGGAGAATTTTAAATAAACTCCAACCAGTAGAAGCACCGAAAACAAAGGATAACAGATGGCGCGGCTCGAAAAACCCGTACCTGCCAGCGCGGTCCGTGATGCATTGCGGAAGAACGGGGCGCTGCAGAGACGACGGCGAGGAAGTCAGAGGGAGAGGCCGTCCGCTCGCCGGCCATTCTTCATCCCACAGCTAAGCGTATTGTTTAATGGGCCTTGACTCTCGTCTCAGAGCTCCGCTTTAGTTATATCAATAACGCCTCACGTTCCCCCCCTCCCCCCCGTGCGCGCTCGCGGACGCATTATCTCCCACTTGTACTACCTTTAGTTCTGTACGCGGACCGCGCCAAATCATTGTCTTATTAGAGCCGGCAGATATTAGGCCGCTAAAAAATATTAGGATCTGAACAAACCTCATCGCATCGAGTCCCGGAAAATCCGAGAGCGCGCGCCCAGAAAGCCGGGAGCCGCGCCGATCCGCAAAGAACTGCGAATGCGGGCCAGGCAGTCAGGATCAGCGAGACTGAGAGCTTTCTTCCCCCCCCCCCCCCCCTCCCCGAAATGCACCGGAGTCAAGGGGAAAGGAGAATTAGGAGGTTGGAAAGGAGTCCTGAGGGATATGAAAAGCTCCTTCAACTCTGCTGGATAGGCTGCCATATCGCAACATTCGCCAGCGCACACAAGAAAAACACGCGGGTGTCGTTCTGGGGTAAAGGCGACTATGGGAGAGCGTGGCCAACCATTATATATATTAAGTACGACTACCACTCTATAAATGATACCCACCTCCCCTCCCCCTACTAGGATACCCGCTACTTCCGCCGACAGTTCTGGCACATGGGGGGAGAATCTAGTCATGTGTAAGCTCTGACATGATCAACATGGAGCTTACACAGGGCTCATCTCCTTCTCTCACCCTCTCAGACTCCTCACTAACACTTTCTCTCACTTTTCACTTTGTATCACTTTTGATCTCACTTCCACTTCTCTCTCCATCTATCTCTTCCCCTCCTCCTCTCTTTTTGTCCTATCCTCCCCTTCTCTCCTCTTCTCTGTACTCTTTCCTCTTATCTCCCACTCTCCTTTTTTCTTCTCTTTTTCTTCTCTCCTTTCTTCTCATGTCCCCCTCCTCTCCTCTCCTCTCCTCTCATCTCCTCTCTCTCTCTCGTTTTCTATCCTCTCCTCTTTTTCTTTCCTCATCTCTCCTCTCCTCTTCTCCATCTCTGGTTCCTTCTATCTTCTCTCTTCCCTCTCTCTTTCTCTCTCTCCTCTCTTCCCTCTCCGCTTCTTTCCTTTCCTCTCCTCTCTCCTTCTCATCTGTTCCTCTCCTCTTCTCCTCTCCTCTGGTCTCTCACCTCTCTCTATTCTCTCCCTCTCCTCTCTCCCCTCCTTTCCTCTCCTCTCTCCCACTCATTTCTTCCTCTCCTCTTCTTCTCCTCTTATCTCCCACTCTCTTTTTCTTTTCTCCTTTCTTCTCATGTCCCCCTCCTCTCCTCTGCTCTCATCTCCTCTCTCTATTGTTTTCTATCCTCTCCTCTTTTTCTCTCCTCATCTCTCCTCTCCTCTTCTTCCTCTCTGGTCCCTTCTATATTCTCTCTATCTATCTTCTATCTTCTCTCTTCCCTCTCTCTTTCTCTCTCTCCTCTCTTCCTTTCCGGCTTATTTCCTTTCCTCTCCTCTCTCCCTCTCATCTCTTCCTCTCCTCTTCTTGAAGTACGTCTCCTCTGGTCTCTCACCTCTCTACCTCCTCTTTCCATCTCCTCTCCTCTCCCCTCTCCTTTCCTCTCTTCTCTCTCTCTCGTTTTTTTTGTGTCCTCTCCTCTGGTCTCCTCTCTCTCTCCCTCTCCTGTCCTCTCATTCTCTTTCCTCTATCTTTCCCTCTCCCTACTTTCTTTCCTGTTCTCCCTATCCTCTCTTTTTCTCCTCTCCTCTGTTCTTATCTCCTCTCCACTACTCTCCTCTGGTCTCCTCACCTCTCTCTCCTCTTTTTTTCTCATCTCCTCTGGTCTTCTCTCCTCTCTCTGTCCTCATCTTTCTTCCTTTCTCTCTTGCCTCTCTTTCACTCTCTCTCCTCTCTCCCTCATCCTTCCTCTGGCCTCATCCCTTTCTCTCCCTTTCCTCTCCTCTTTTTCTCTCCTCTCCCCCCTTTCCTCTCTTTATTCTCTTTTCCTCTCTTCATTCTCTCCTTTCTGCTCTCTCCCCTCCTCTCAACCTCATCTCTTTCTCTCCCCCCCCCCTTCCTCTCCTCTGGTCTCCTCTCCTGTCTCTCGCTCTCCTCTCCTTTCCTCTCTTCCCCCTCTTTCACTCCCTCTCCTCTCTCTCCTCTTTCTCTCCTCTGGTCTCCTCTCCTTCTCTACTTTCCCTGGTCTCCTCTCATCACTTCACTCCCTCTCTTCTCTTTTCCTCTTTACCTTCACTCTCTTCCTCTCCCTTTCTCTCCTCTCCATTCCTCTCCTCTCCTCTGGTCTTCTCTCTCTCCCTATCCACTTCTCTCCTCTCTTCTTCCCCCTTCCTCTCCTCCCCTCTTATTTTGTCTCCTCTCTCTCCTCTCTTTCTCTCCATCTCCTTTTCATCTCTCCTCTGGTCCCCTCTCCTCTCCTGCCTCTCTCTCCTCTACTCTCTCCTCTCCTTTTCTCCTCTCCCCTGGTCTTCTCTCTCTCTCCCCACTCCTCTCCTCTTCTGCCTCTCTCTTTCCTCTCCTCTGGTCCCTCTCCTCTCCTGCCTCTCTCTCCTCCACTCTCTCCTCTTCCTCTCCTGTTCTCTTGTCTTTTCTCTCTCCCTCTCCATCCTCTGGTGTCCTCTATTCTCTGGTCCCTTCTCCTCTCCCTCTTCCCTCTTTTTTTTTTTCTTGTTATCATGTCAAACAGATCTATCCAGTTTTTTTCTGTTGTCAGTTCATGTTGGGTGGTCACCAGGACAGGAAGTGAGAGTATATCTCTCCAATGGGGGACACATACAGCTATAAATACCTACCCAAGATGTTTCCTTCCCCGGGTTCCACCCAAAATAAAAAAATGTCTTCCCCTCCACCTTACGCCCGCACATGGCTGCAAACACAACACCGCGCGCAGAGCATCCCCAATTAGAAGATGGAGTCGCGGCGCGCAGTTGCTGCAGGAAACGTGCGGGGGGGGCATTCGCTCGGTAGGATCCCAGGATCGTCTCAGGAAAATTTTAGGGCAATTTCCAGGCTTAACGAGCGGCACCGGGAGAGGGATACTCCGATGAAAAGACAAATAAAGGCCGTCCTGAGAGTTTAATTCCCCGTGACTGATTTATAGTCAGTCCCCATGCTGCTTTGATGTCCCGGCATATGGATGGCAGAGCCTTTGATCAGCGCCTGTCACCTTTCAAAAGAAAGTCTCAGCAGGTAGGCCCCGGCGAAGTCCTCCGCATCGCCTATCTCCGGGGCAACGGGGGCCTGAATGAAAAGACGCATATCTATAAAAAGCAATAGAAAAACACACACACACACACACACGCATTCAAAAGAAAACCAATATATGAATTTATGGCCATCAATAGCCGCGCGGCTCGCGGGATCCATTAAAAACTTCTCTCTTGTCAGCGTTTTCCACCCGAAAAAACAGAGAAAAAAACACAGACGGTTTCTGAAATGTTAAAATACGCAATTTATCGCTTACCCCCGCCGTGCGCTCTTAAAAAAAAAAATACCTGATTTTTTTTTACATTTTTGGCAAAGTGACGGTGACAGCTGACGCATTTTACGGGCCGGTCAGAAGCCATGTCATTGGGTTAACCAAAGGTCAGTTTTCAAAAGTTGTGCTGATGATTGGTGGCATCCAAGGATGGGGGGGGGGGGGGGGTCAGGGCGGTTTTATCTAACTTTTTAAACTTTTTGGATGCAAAGACGGAATTTTTTAGGCAGCAGTAGTGGCGGCTGGTGCTCACATTTTTTTTTGGGGGGGGGGGGGGGCGAAAAAAACCCATAAATCAGACACACCAGCGTAAATGAAGTCACAAGGCTCCATCCGACGCGTTGCGTCATTGGTCACGTGACTTTCTTCAGGGACTCTGTCCCTTATGACTTCTTCAGGGACTCTGTCCCTTATAACTTCCTCAGGGACTCTGTCCCTTATGAATTGGCCGCTCACCTCCAAAAAATTACCCAAAGGTCAAACAAGGCTCATCAGACAGTCAGATATACGAAATCCTGCTGATGGATCTGTATAGACATCCAGATCCCAGGCGAAGACGAAACATGTTTCAATGTAATATGTTTATCCAGGATCTCTGTTGAACAGATTTACTGTTGAGGTCACAATTAGATCTGATCTAGTACCTGCTAAAACTGATCATTGGGAACTAATGTATGGCAGTTAACTGAAGTGCCAAATCTTGGAGCAAGACGTTTCCTCCACATATGGAGTTTCCCAAGATGTTTTGATACCAAGATCTGGACGTAGTTCTTCGTCTTCGCTTGGGACCTGGATGTCTCTACAGATCCATCAGCAGGATTTCTAATTTGACTATCTGATGAGCCTTGTTTGACCTTTGGGTAATTTTTGGAGGTGAGCGGCCAATTCATAAGTGACAGAGTCCCTGAGGAAGTCATAAGGGACAGAGTCCCTGAAGAAGTCACGTGACCAGTGACGCAACGTGTCGGGTGGAGCCTTGTGACGTCATTTCCACTGGTGTTTTACGGAAGTGCGGTGAGGAGGCGAGTGTGTCACTACTCCCATTGTTTATTCCTGCGATTTTTATTCTTACTTGATGTAAGCAGCTTCTTTATTTGGCAATATTGCACTATGGCTAATCTTTGTTTCTTTTGAGCGCCATTTATACAAGAAGTGCCATTTCTTGGAGCGAGCTGCTTCCTCTACATATGGAGTTTCCTAAGATGTTTTGATACCAAGATCTGGATGTAGTTCTTCGTCTTTGCTTGGGACCTGGATGTCTCCACAGATCCATCCGCAGGATTTCTTATCTGACTATCTGATGAGCCTTGTTTGACCTTTTGCGTCATTTTTGGAGGTGAGCGGCCAATTCATAAGGGACAGAGTCCCTGAGGAAGTCATAAGGGACAGAGTCCTGAGGAAGTCATAAGGGACAAAGTCCCTGAGGAAGTCATAAGGGACAGAGTCCCTGAGGAAGTCATAAGGGACAGAGTCCCTGAGGAAGTCATAAGGGACAGAGTCCCTGAGGAAGTCACGTGACCGATGATGCAGCGCATCGTGTGGAGCCTTGTGACGTCATTTCCGCTGGTGTTTTATGGAAGTGCGGTGAGGAGGCGAGTGTGTCACTACAGCCATTGTTTATTACTGCAATTTTTATTCTTACTTGATGTAAGCAGCTTCTTTTACTTAATAAATGTACTTTTTATTTGGCAATATTGCACTATGGCTATTCTTTGTTTCCTTTGAGCGCCATTTATACAAGAAGTGCCATTTCTTTGGAGCGAGCTGCTTCCTCTACATATGGAGTTTCCTAAGATGTTTTGATACCAAGATCTGGATGTAGTTCTTCGTCTTTGCTTGGGACCTGGATGTCTCCACAGATCCATCCGCAGGATTTCTTATCTGACTATCTGATGAGCCTTGTTTGACCTTTTGCGTCATTTTTGGAGGTGAGCGGCCAATTCATAAGGGACAGAGTCCCTGAGGAAGTCATAAGGGACAGAGTCCCTGAGGAAGTCATAAGGGACAAAGTCCCTGAGGAAGTCATAAGGGACAGAGTCCCTGAGGAAGTCATAAGGGACAGAGTCCCTGAGGAAGTCATAAGGGACAGAGTCCCTGAGGAAGTCACGTGACCGATGATGCAACGCATCGTGTGGAGCCTTGTGACGTCATTTCCGCTGGTGTTTTATGGAAGTGCGGTGAGGAGGCGAGTGTGTCACTACAGCCATTGTTTATTACTGCAATTTTATTCTTACTTGATGTAAGCAGCTTCTTTTACTTAATAAATGTACTTTTTATTTGGCAATATTGCACTATGGCTATTCTTTGTTTCCTTTGAGCGCCATTTATACAAGAAGTGCCATTTCTTGGAGCGAGCTGCTTCCTCTACATATGGAGTTTCCTAAGATGTTTTGATACCAAGATCTGGACGTAGTAGTTCATCTTCGCCTGGGACCTGGATGTCTCTACAGATCCATCAGCAGGATTTCTTATCTATCTGATGAGTCTTGTTTGACCTTTTGCGTCATTTTGGAGGTGAGCGGCCAATTCATAAATATAACAGTCGATGTTTGGATTGATGTGTTGTCTGTTTTTCGCTTCTATCAAGTTACTCCTATGAGATTCTTATCTCTATATGGACTGACTCCTATCATTGGGCTTTAGTTGGACTTTTATTCACAATTATTTATTTGTATGTTTTTGGATAATTATCATGTTCATTTTTTTAAGTATATTAATTCACGTTATTGAAGCAGCGCACTGCTCTTATTTCTTCCTTTTACACTCTGTGATCAGCCGTGTCCCCAGGACACACGTCTGATCACGGATCGGGGTAAGGAGCCAATCAGCAGCTCTTTACCACGTCATCAGCTTTGTCCAATCACCACGTTATCAGTGGTGTCCAATCACAGCTGATCATGAAGTAAACACAAGCAGATAACCAACTTGTGTAAAAGGGACATCGACACTCAGAATTAGGGCAGTCCCATCAGTGCCCTCTAGTGCCGCTAATCAGTGCTCATCAGTACCGCTAATCGGTGCTCATCAGTGCCGCTCATCAGTGCCGCCTATCAGTGCCACCTATCAATGCTCATCAGTGCCGCTAATCAGTGGGCTAATCAGTGCTCATCAGTGCCGCTAATCAGTGCTCATCAATATCGCTAATCAGTGCTCATCAGTACTGCTAATCAGTGCTCATCAGTGCCGCTAATCAGTGCTCATCAGTGCCGCTAATCAGTGCTCATCAGTGCCGCTAATCAGTGCTCATCAGTACCACTAATCAGTGCTCATCAGTACCACTAATCAGTGCTCATCAGTGCCACTAATCAGTGCTCATCAGTACCACTAATCAGTGCTCATCAGTACCGCTAATCAGTGCTCATCAGTGCCGCTAATCAGTGCTCATCAGTGCCGCTAATCAGTGCCCATCAGTACCACTAATCAGTGCTCATCAGTACCGCTAATCAGTGCTCATCAGTACCACTAATCAGTGCTCATCAGTACCACTAATCAGTGCTCATCAGTACCGCTAATCAGTGCTCATCAGTACCGCTAATCAGTGCTCATCAGTGCCGCTAATCAGTGCTCATCAGTGCCGCTAATCAGTGCTCATCAGTGCCGCTAATCAGTGCTCATCAGTGCCCCTAATCAGTGCTCATCAGTACCGCTAATCAGTGCTCATCAGTGCCGCTAATCAGTGCTCATCAGTGCCGCTAATCAGTGCTCATCAGTGCCGCTAATCAGTGCTCATCAGTGCCGCTAATCAGTGCTCTTCAGTACCGCTAATCAGTGCTCTTCAGTGCCGCTAATCAGTGCTCATCAGTGCCGCTAATCAGTGCCCATCAGTACCGCTAATCAGTGCTCATCAGTGCCGCTAATCAGTACTCATCAGTGCCACTAATCAGTGCTCATCAGTGCCGCTAATCAGTGCCCATCAGTACCGCTAATCAGTGCTCATCAGTGCCGCTAATCAGTGCTCATCAGTGTCGCTAATCAGTGCTCATCAGTGTCGCTAATCAGTGCTCATCAGTGCCGCTAATCAGTGCTCATCAGTACCGCTAATCAGTGCTCATCAGTGCCTCCTATCAGTGCCAATAATCAGTGCTCATCAGTACCGCTAATCAGTGCTCATCAGTGCCTCCTATCAGTGCATAATCAGTGCTCATTAGTGCCGCTAATCAGTGCTCATCAGTGCCGCTTATCAGTGCTCATCAGTACCGCTTATCAGTGCTCATCAGTGCAATGTTTTTTTAAAAGGGACAAAAAATAATAATAATTTTAAAAAATTAAAAAAATAGAATAAATGTAATAAACAAAATAATTTAAAAAAGGTTTTTTGAAGCACCCCCGTCCTCGTGTTTTCGCGCGCAGTGGTGAACGTATCAGGAGGCCACGCCCACATATGTAAATTGTGTTGACAACACACATGTGAGGTATTGTCGAAAACGTCTAAGCAAGAGAAATAATCCTAGCGCTGGACCTCCTCCGTATCTCTAAAACTGATAACCTGTATACATTTTTAAAGCTCAGCAAATGGAGATTTCTAAGTATCGTAGTTTGTCGGCATTCCACGAGCGAGTGCAATTTTTAAAGCGTGACGTGTTTGGTATCTATTTACTCAGCGTAACATCATCTGAGGCGATTCAGTTCGCATTGTGCACTATACAAATATTTCATTCATTCATTCATCTATCACATTATGCAAGGAAATTGGGGTATATATATTTATATTATATTTTATATCATATATTATATGTTTTCTTTTTGTTTGTTTTTTTAAAGTTTATTTTCTCAAAAAAAAATTCTGCGTGGCATAAATAATTTGCAACAACTGCCATTTTATTCTCTAGGGTCTCTGCTAAAAATAATAATATATATATAATATATATATATATATATATATATAATGTTTTGGGGTTCTAAGTACATTTTCTAGCAAAAAAAACAAAAAAAAATTTTGATAAATTTTCAGATATCCATTTGTCTTTTCTGGAGCTTTTTGTTTGCAAGTAAAAATCTGTCATTTTTTGCTCTAAAAATATTTAGAACCCCCAAACATTATATATATATATATATATATATATATATATATATATATATATATATATATTTATTTATATTTATTTTTCATATTTTAGCAGAGACCCTAGAGAATAAAAAATTTCAGATATCCACTTGCTGACCAGGTCTTTTCTGGCACTTTTTTTTAATTTGCAAGTAAAAATCTGTATTTTTATTTATTTTTTCCACAAGTGCAGCGCAGCGTCATCACACGACCGGTGTCAGTTGCAACCTCAAACAGCGCTCACAAAAAACGATCGGATCTGAAGTGATGCTCATTTCTTTATCTGAGATCTCAGAGCAGAGCCCCCCCCCCCCCCCCCCCGTTTAGGTGGATAATCGAAAAATCGAAAAGTTTTACATTCCTTGCTATAGCAATAAACGTGATAAAAAATATATTTTTTTTTTTTAAAGGGACAGTGTAAAAAAATTTTTTTAAAGGGACAGCGAAAAAAATAAAATAAAAAAATAAATGTAATAAACAAAATAATACAAAAAAAGTTTTTTTTGAAGCACCCCCACCCTTGCGTTTTTTCTTTATTTAATTTATTTTTTTTTCCAAAAGTGCAATGCAGCGTCATCACATGACCACTGTCAGTTGCAACCTCAAACAGCGCTCACGAAAACGATCGGATCTGAAGTGACGCTCATTTCTTTATCTGCGATCTCGGAGTGGAGCCCCCCCTCTGTTTAGGTGGATAATCGAAAAATCCCAATTTTACATTCCTTGCGATAGCAATAAACATGATCAAAAAAATTTTTTTTAAAGGGACAGTGTAAAAAAAAAAATTTTTCAAAAAGGGACAGTGTAAAAAATAAAAAAATAAATGTAATAAACAAAATAATTAAAAAAAAAGTTAGCAAGTTAGCAATAAATGTGATCAAAAACATTTTTTTTTTAAAGGGACAGTGTAAAAAAAAAATTTCTTTAAAAAGGGACAGTGTAAAAAAATAAATAAATAAATAAATAAATATAATAAACAAAATAATTTTAAAAAAGTTAGCAATAAATGTGATAAAAAAAATGTTTTTAAAGGGACAGTGTAAAAAAAAATTTCTTTAAAAAGGGACAGTGTAAAAAAAATAAATAAATAAATAAATATAATAAACAAAATAATTTTAAAAAAGTTAGCAAATTAGCAATAAATGTGATAAAAAAATTTTTTTTTAAAGGGACAGTGTAAAAAAAATTTCTTTAAAAAGGGACAGTGTAAAAAAAAAAAAAAATGTAATAAACAAAATAATTTTAAAAAAGTTAGCAAGTTAGCAATAAATGTGATAAAAAATAATGTTTTTTAAAGGGACAGTGTAAAAAAAAAAATTCTTTAAAAAGGGACAGTGTAAAAAAAAAATAAAGTAAAAATAAATGTAATAAACAAAATAATTTAAAAAAAGTTTTTCTGAAGCACCCCCATCCTTGTGTTTTTTTTTTTTTCCACAAGTGCAGTGCAGCGTCATCACACGACCGCTGTCAGTTCCAACCTCAAACAGCGCTCACGAAAAACGATCGGATCTGAAGTGATGCTCATTTCTTTATCTGAGATCTCAGAGCGGAGCCCCCCCCACCCCCCTCCCTTTAGGTGGATAATCGAAAAATCCCAATTTTACAACCCCACCCCCACCCCCCACCGCTATGACAAATATTGGCGCAGCGAGCCCCCGGTGTCATTTCACAAGCCGGTGTTTCATTTGTAGCAGCACAGCGAGCCGCAGCAAAAACAAAGGGAGGATGCTGAGTGTGATAACAGGAATAAACACGCTGCCGAGGAACGAGGTTAAATATTGATTCTAGCCGAGTCGGCACACACTTCTTACAGCAAAAAAATAATACGGCCGCCTGTTATCCGGCCCATCTCTTCTTCGGGGGGCCCCCGGGGGCCCGGTCCGCCGGGACGCACGTCAAGCAGAGCTTGTTAGGAAGATGCACAGAGCTACGCGCTGGACGGCTTCTTTTTATCTCAGCCCGCCGCTTCACGGAAACGCAGTGCGGCTGTTGTTGTAGAAGGCAAAGCCGAGGAGCGTGCAACATTTAGCACGCCAATTTAAAAAAAAAAAAACACACACACAGAGCCGTAGAAGAGCGGCGGCAGAAAAACCAAGCGTCCCCTCGAATTTGCGTCTTTTTTTTTCAAATTTTCTTTTCTTTTCTAGTTTTAGGCCCACCTTCGTGTTTCAGCGCAAGCATCGGAACGCAAAGTAACGGATGTGTCAGAGAGACCGGTGTTCATTTACACTGACAAAAATATTTTCGTACATGAAATTAACACTATTTTAGTTGACTAAAATATGACTAAAACAATTCCGATGACTAAAATACAAGTAAAACTAAAATGGCAATGACCTTAACCGCTTAAAGAGATTGTAAAGGCTTGTGTTATTTCACCTTAATGCATCCGTACACAGCCACCTTTGTACCCCCCCCCCCACAAGCCACCTCTGTCCCCCCCATCCACAGCCACCTCTGTACCGCCCCCATACACAGCCACCTCTGTCCCCCCCATCCACACCCACCTCTGTAACCCCCCCCATCCACAGCCACCTCTGTACCGCCCCATACACAGCCACCTCTGTACCCCCCCCATACACAACCACCTCTGTACCCCCCATACACACCCACCTCTGTAACCCCCCCATCCACAGCCACCTCTGTACCCTCCATACACACCCACCTCTGTAACCCCCCCATCCACAGCCACCTCTGTACCGCCCCATACACAGCCACCTCTGTACCCCCCCCATACACAACCACCTCTGTACCCCCCCATGCACAGCCACCTCTGTACTCCCCTCCTGTACACACCCACCTCTGTACCCCCCCCATACACAGCCACCTCTGTACCCCCCATCCACACCCACCTCTGTACCCCCCCCATCCTCAGCCACCTCTGTACCCTCCATACACAGCCACCTCTGTACCCCTCCACACACAGCTCCAGCCACCTCTGTACCCCCCCCACACAGCCCCAGCCACCTCTGTACCCCCCCATCCACCTCTGTACTCCCCCCCATCCACAGCCAACTCTGTACCCCCCATCCACACCCACCACTGTACCCCCCCATCCACAGCCACCTCTGTACCCTCCATACACAGCCACCTCTGTACCCCCCCACACACAGCCCCAGCCACCTCTGTACCCCCCCATCCACACCCACCTCTGTACCCCCTGTACAAGCCACAGCCACCTCTGTACCCCCGTACAAGCCACATCTGTACCTCCCATACACAGCCACCTCTGTACCCCCCATCTACACCCACCTCTGTACCCCCCATCCTCAGCCACCTCTGTACCCTCCATACACAGCCACCTCTGTACCCCTCCACACACAGCCCCAGCCACCTCTGTACCCCCTCACACAGCCCCAGCCACCTCTGTACCCCCCATCTACACCCACCTCTGCCCCCCCATTCTCAGCCACCTCTGTACCCTCCATACACAGCCACCTCTGTACCCCTCCACACACAGCCCCAGCCACCTCTGTACCCCCCCACACAGCCCCAGCCACCTCTGTACCCCCCCAACCACACCCACCTCTGTACTCCCCCCATCCACAGCCAACTCTGTACCCCCCATCCACACCCACCTCTGTACACCCCCCCCCCCCCATCCACAGCCACCTCTGTACCCTCCATACACAGCCACCTCTGTACCCCCCCCCCCCACACACAGCCCCAACCACCTCTGTACCCCCCCATACACAGCCACCTCTGTAACCCCCCATCCACACCCACCTCTGTACCCCCTCTACAAGCCACAGCCACCTCTGTACCCCCCGTACAAGCCACATCTGTAACCCCCATACACAGCCACCTCTGTACCCGTCCTGTCCACACCCACCTCTGTATCCCCCGTACACAGCCACCTCTGTACCCGTCCTGTCCACACCCACCTCTGTATCCCCCGTACATAGCCACCTCTATACCTCCAACACACAGCCTCCTCTGTACCCCACCCTTTTGGTGTACACATGTCCAATCACCTTTCTTACAAGGCAGCTGTCATAAACGCAGCGTGTGGAAATGAAAAAAGCACGCACGCTCAGTCGCAACTTCATGGCGCAGGCTTGTGCACTAGCCTTTTTCGCACCTTTCCTGCACATTGTGAACTGTTGAAATGAATAGACTGCCCTAAAAGCCCCTCCACAGGAAAGCAAAAAACAAAACGTGTGCACTACCTCGCACCTTATTGTACACGCGTTTCCACATATTGTGCGTTTTATTGCATTTTCATGCCAGCCCCTGGAATTAGATCCTTTCCCAGTCCACATGATTGCCACATTTTTGTTTCCCGCTTTTCCTCAAGGAGAAGACAAAATGCAAATGAGAGACAACCAAATGGAATGCGAAATGTACTGCTGACAAGTAAAGTATTTTCTCTTTTGTTGTGATCCCTTTAAAACTTTTTTTCTTTAGCAAGGCCCTTTGTACATCGCCTTTGCATTGCGCAGTGCCATGCTGAGTAAGCAAGACGGAGGAAATCCTGCAAACTTCTGCTGACAAGGCAAAAACTGCTGCTTCTGTTGCATTGCACCTGTTGAGCACGCTCAATGCAAGGTGGTCGGCTTGATGGATATGAGATCCTTAGAGGTGGAGCCGTTGTGATGGATCGCCTACTGTTCCATCACCGAATGGAAGCAGCCATCTTGACGGATGGGCAGCTCTCTTTTTACCAAAAAAAAAACAGATTCATCACTGATGGCCACAATTGTTATGCGGCCCACCCTTTCCAAACAATAACAAATCCATTTGAGCTGTGAAGATCAGCAGCCGGTCAAGGTGGCCCTCCTGCAACCAGCACTGTTTATCTCTAACTCCATAAACCTAAAGCTGTTTAATTTTCAGTAAATTTCAACAACTTTTAAGGAATTGCAAATGAAATCACCAGTAATGGGCAGAATGCAACCAATTCACCATCTATGAGTTTGATGGACGAGTAAATCGGCAGAATCCAACCAATCCACCGTCTATGAGTTTGGTTGGATTCTACCCATTACTGGTCCATCAAATTCATAGATGGTGGATTGGCTGGATTCTGCCAGTTTCTGGTCCATTAAACTCACAGATGGTGGATTGGTTGGATTCTGACTAGTACTGGTCCATCAAACTCATAGATGGTAGATTGATGGACCAGTAATGGGTAGAATCCAACCAATCTACCATCTATGAGTATGATGGACCAGTACTAGTCAGAATCCAACCAATCCACCATTTATGAGTTTAATGGACCAGTAATTGGCAGAATCCAACCAATCCACCATCTACGAGTTTGATGGACCAGTAATCAGCAGAATCCAACCAATCCACCATCTGTGAGTTTGATGGACCAGAATTGGGTAGAATCCAACCAATCCACCATCTATGAGTTTGATGGACCAGTAATCAGCAGAATCCAACCAATCCACCATCTATGAGTTTTATGGACCAGTAATGGGTAGAATCCAAACAATCCACCATCTATGAGTTTGATGGACCAGTACTTGGCAGAATCCAACCAATCCACCATCTATGAGTTTGATGGACCAGTACTTGGCAGAATCCAACCAATCCACCATCTATGAGTTTGATGGACCAGTACTTGGCAGAATCCAACCAATCCACCATCTATGAGTTTAATGGACCAGTACTAGTCAGAATATAACCAATCCATGATCTATGAGTTTAATAGACCAGTAATCAGCAGAATCCAACCAATCCACCATCTATGAGTTTGATTAACCAGTAATCAGCAGAATCCAACCAATCCACCATCTATGAGTTTAATGTACCAGTAATTGGCAGAATCCAACCAATCCACCATCTACAAGTTTGATGGACCGGTAATCGGCAGAATCCAACCAATCCACCATCTGTGAGTTTGATGGACCAGAATTGGGTAGAATCCAACCAATCCAACCAATCCACCATCTACCCTGTTTCCCCTAAAATAAGACCTAGTGTGATTGTCGGTGATAGCTGCAATAAAATCCCTACCCCCCAAATAAGCCCTAGTTAAAGTCCTTGTAGGTCTTCTTTTCAGGGTAGGGCTTATTTTTGAGGAAACAGAGTAGGGCTTATTTGGGTGGTAGGGCTTATATTGCAGCCAACACCGACAATCACGCTAGGTCTTATTTTAGGGGAAACGGTATGAGTTTGATGGACCACTAATCAGCAGAATCCAACCAATCCACCATCTATGAGTTTGATGGACCAGTAATGGGTAGAATCCAAACAATCCACCATTTATGAGTTTGATGGACCAGTACTTGGCAGAATCCAACCAATCCACCATCTATGGGTTTGATGGACCAGTACTTGGCAGAATCCAACCAATCCACCATCTATGAGTTTGATGGACCAGTACTTGGCAGAATCCAACCAATCCACCATCTATGAGTTTGATGGACCAGTACTTGGCAGAATCCAACCAATCCACCATCTATGAGTTTGATGGACCAGTAATGGGTAGAATCCAACAAATCCACCACCTGTGAGTTTTATGAACCAGAAATTGTCAGAATACAACCAATCCACCATCGATGAGTTTGATGGATCAGTAATTATCAGAATCCTACCAATTCACTAGGAATGAGTCGAACAAATAACACCCCCCCGTTGTAAACAGGTACAAAATGTGTGTGAACATGCGAACACCCTTAAAGTCTATGGGACACGAATATGAATAATCAAAAGTGCTAATTTTAAAGGCTTATATGCAATTTAGTGCCATAAAAAGTGTATGAGGACCTGGGTCCTGCCCCAGAGGACATGTATCAATGCAAAAAAAGTTGTAAAAACGGTTTTAAAAAAGAAAAACTCAAGAAAAATGCACCTCTCTATGGATGTGTCTTTACACTGGTCCGTTGCGCTTCCATTGCGATGATTTGGTAAGTTAAACAAAAAAAAAAAGCGCACCTCTTCATTGAAATTCATTGCATTGCTGTGTTGCATTTTTGATGTGATTTTTGAGTCACATGACCTATGAAAAACACACTGTAAAGTCACCCATAATTATGGATGGCCAATTTATCGGTGTATCCCTAGAATCGGCCCTATATCGGTGCATTCCCTAGAATCGGCCCTATATCGGTGTATCCCTAGAATCAGCCCTATATCGGTGTATCCCTAGAATCGGCCCTATATCGGTGCATCCCTAGAATCTGCCCTATATCGGTGTATTCCTAGAATCTGCCCTATATCGGTGTATCCCTAGCACCGGCCCTATATCGGTGTATCCCTAGAATCGGCCCTATATCGGTGTATCCCTAGAATCGGCCCTATATCAGTGTATCCCTAGAATCGGCCCTATATCGGTGTATCCCTAGAATCGTCCCTATATCAGTGTATCCCTAGAATCGGCCCTATATCGGTGTATCCCTAGAATCGTCCCTATATCGGTGCATCCCTAGAATCGGCCCTATATCGGTGTATTCCTAGAATCTGCCCTATATCGGTGTATCCCTAGCACCGGCCCTATATCGGTGTATCCCTAGAATCGGCCCTATATCGGTGCATCCCTAGAATCGGCCCTATATCGGTGCATCCCTAGAATCAGCCCTATATCGGTGTATCCCTAGAATCGGCCCTATATCGGTGTATCCTTAGAATCAGCCCTATATCGGTGTATCCCTAGAATCAGCCCTATATCGGTGTATCCCTAAAATCAGCCCTATATCGGTGTATCCCTAAAATCGGCCCTATATCGGTGTATCCCTAGCACTGGCCCTATATTGGTGTATCCCTAGAATCGGCCCTATATCGGTGTATCCCTAGAATCGGCCCTATATCGGTGTATCCCTAGAATCGGCCCTATATCGGTGTATCCCTAGAATCGGCCCTATATCGGTGCATCCCTAGAATCTGCCCTATATCGGTGCGTCCCTAGAATCTGCCCTATATCGGTGTATCCCTAGCACCGGCCCTATATCGGTGTATCCCTAGAATCGTCCCTATATCGGTGCATCCCTAGAATCGGCCCTATATCGGTGTATCCCTAGCACCGGCCCTATATCGGTGTATCCCTAGAATCGGCCCTATATCGGTGTATCCCTAAAATCGGCCCTATATCGGTGTATCCCTAGAATCGGCCCTATATCGTTGTATCCCTAGAATCGGCCCTATATCGGTGTATCCCTAGAATCGGCCCTATATCGGTGTATCCCTAGAATCGTCCCTATATCGGTGCATCCCTAGAATCGGCCCTATATCGGTGTATCCCTAGCACCGGCCCTATATCGGTGTATCCCTAGAATCGGCCCTATATCGGTGTATCCCTAAAATCGGCCCTATATCGGTGTATCCCTAGAATCGGCCCTATATCAGTGTATCCCTAGAATCGGCCCTATATCGGTGTATCCCTAGAATCGGCCCTATATCGGTGTATCCCTAGAATCGGCCCTATATCGGTGTATCCCTAGAATCGGCCCTATATCGGTGTATCCCTAGAATCGGCCCTATATCGGTGTATCCCTAGAATCGGCCCTATATCGGTGCATCCCTAGAATCTGCCCTATATCGGTGCGTCCCTAGAATCTGCCCTATATCGGTGTATCCCTAGCACCGGCCCTATATCGGTGTATCCCTAGAATCGTCCCTATATCGGTGCATCCCTAGAATCGGCCCTATATCGGTGTATCCCTAGCACCGGCCCTATATCGGTGTATCCCTAGAATCGGCCCTATATCGGTGTATCCCTAAAATCGGCCCTATATCGGTGTATCCCTAGAATCGGCCCTATATCGGTGTATCCCTAGAATCGGCCCTATATCGGTGTATCCCTAGAATCTGCCCTATATCGGTGTATCCCTAGAATCGGCCCTATATCGGTGTATCCCTAGAATCGGCCCTATATCGGTGTATCCCTAGAATCTGCCCTATATCGGTGTATCCCTAGAATCTGCCCTATATCGGTGTATCCCTAGAATCTGCCCTATATCGGTGTATCCCTAGAATCTGCCCTATATCGGTGTATCCCTAGAATCGTCCCTATATCGGTGCATCCCTAGAATCGGCCCTATATCGGTGTATCCCTAGCACTGGCCCTATATCGGTGTATCCCTAGCACCGGCCCTATATCGGTGTATCCCTAGAATCGGCCCTATATCGGTGTATCCCTAAAATCGGCCCTATATCGGTGTATCCCTAGAATCGGCCCTATATCAGTGTATCCCTAGAATCGGCCCTATATCGGTGTATCCCTAGAATCGGCCCTATATCGGTGTATCCCTAAAATCGGCCCTATATCGGTGTATCCCTAGAATCGGCCCTATATCAGTGTATCCCTAGAATCGGCCCTATATCGGTGTATCCCTAAAATCGGCCCTATATCGGTGTATCCCTAGAATCTGCCCTATATCGGTGTATCCCTAGAATCGGCCCTATATCGGTGTATCCCTAGAATCTGCCCTATATCGGTGTATCCCTAGGCACTGGAAAAATGCATGTCTCAAATGCGCAGCTGCATGTCTAAAATGAAGCCTTATTATTGCTACATCACAGCGTGTACTTAACTAAACGATGACTACATGTTATTGATTCCCCACCAGACTGATGTATCAATAAATAGAACATTTCATTACACATAATAAATCAAACTAAAAACTTCCCCGCATTTCCCTGAACCCAAACACATCAATATCCCCGTTCCTTTATATTTATACAGGAAATACTTTATTCAGATCTGTTTTACCTTGGGAAGCATACATGCAATACACGCCCACTCCTCCAGACTGATCCCCATCCACAAAGGCATATTTATTTGCATAACTCCTCCCACTGCTTGCCTCAGGGATGATGTCTCTTGAGAGGATTACTGAGGCTGGGCGCTGGGATGTTTTCAGGAAGCTCCATGTACAGCCCCTCCCACCAGCCACGATTTGCCTGCATTGCATAGAGAAGAACAGAGTGCCCCCTTACATCAGGGCCCCATCAGAGTGCCCCCTTACATCAGGGCCCCATCAGAGTGCCCCCTTACATCAGGGCCCCGATCAGAGTGCCCCATACATCAGTGTCCCGATCAGAGTGCCCCCATACATAAGTGTCCCAATCAGAGTGCCCCCATACATCAGTGTCCCCATCAGAGTGCCCCCATACATCAGTGTCCCCATCAGAGTGCCCCCATACATCAGTGTCCCGATCAGAGTGCCCCCATACATCAGTGTCCCGATCAGAGTGCCTCCATACATCAGTGTCCCCATCAGAGTTCCCCCTTACATCAGTGTCCCCATCAGAGTTCCCCCTTACATCAGTGTCCCCATCAGAGTTCCCCCTTACATCAGGGTCCCCGTCAGAGTGCTCCCATACATCATGGTGCCCATCAGAGTGCCCCCATACATCATGGTCACCATCAGAGTGCCCCAATACATCAGGGTCCCCATCAGAGTGCCCCATACAACATGGTCTCCATCAGAGTGCCCCTATACACCCGGGTTCTCATTAGAGCGCCCCCTTATATCAGGTTCCCATGAGAGTGCCCACTTACATCAGGGTCCCCATCAGAGTGCCCCCATACATCAGGGATTCAATCAGAGTGCCCCCATACATCAGGGATTCAATCAGTGCCCCCATACATCAGGGATCCCATCAGAGTGCCCCCTTACATCAGGGTCCCCATCAGAGTGGCCCCATACATCATGGTCCCCATCAGAGTGGCCCAATACATCAGGGTCTCCATCAGAGTGCCCCTATACACCCAAGTCCCCATTAAAGTGCCCACTTACATCAGGGTCCCCATCAGAGTGCCTCCATACATCATGGTCCCCATCAGAGTGCCCCCATACATCAGGGTCCCCATCAGAGTGCCCCCATACATCAGGGTCCCCATCAGAGTGCCCCCAGAACATCAGGGTCCCCATCAGAGTGCCCCCATACATCAGGGTCCCCGTCAGAGTGCCCCCATACATCAGAGTCCCCATCAGAGTGCCCCATACAACATGGTCTCCATCAGAGTGCCCCTTTACACCTGGGTTCTCATTAGAGCGCCCCCTTATATTATGTTCCCATCAGAGTGCCCACTTACATCAGGGTCCCCATCAGAGTGCCCCCATACATCAGGGTCCCCATCAGAGTGCCCCCATACATCAGGATCTCCACTAGAGTGCCCCCATACATCAGGATCCCTACTAGAGTGCCCCCCTACATCAACTGTCAACTTATGGTACAGTGGGTGCACTCTCAGGGATCTGGGGCATTTGGGGGGGGGGGGGGGGGTACACTGTAGCTGTAACCGATTATAAAGTGTTATCTGGAGTTTGGCTTGTTAGTGTATTTAAGTCCACTAGTACATCAAACACTCCCCTTCCCGCAGACAGACAATGCTGCTGTCCAATGGTGTCCCCCTGTGCTCCTTAATCCAGAGTGGGCGGGGGGGAGGGGGCACTGTAATACAGGAGCAGTGTTACTGGCCAGATCACCAGGTGAAACCAGAAGGCAGAAGCCTAAAAAAACAGAAAAGGAATGCAGCCACCACATCTAATGATTAGTAAGCTGCAATATAAGACATTTTTGGTTTGGGGATTAATACCGCTTTAAGTACTCGCCTTCTGTGCCGCCGCCTGGGCCCGGCGTCCCCTCCAGGCAGAGAACACAAGAAGAAAAAGATCATGTTTGTGTAATAACGAACGAGCACCAGCTCCTCCATGACACGGGCGCTAACAATACGCCACCGCCTGTCTGTGCGATTCTGGGGTCCTCGCAAACGCGGCCTAATCTGACATGGCATGTGTTGAATGAGCATGGCGGCGGAATCCTTTCCTAACATAACTGCGGGCACATTGGCATGGTTGCCGGCGATCAATGTGGTGCATCGCGCCGACTGAACAGCAAAGCAAGGCAGCCTGCGTGTTCTTTGCAGCTCTTTAAACGGTGCTAAGAGCCGACTTCGCTGCCGTGCCTCGGTGTCAACAAACAAATCTCATCGTGCCGGAGAAACTGATAAATGGCGGGGCGTATTTCATCCAAACATCCCCAGGGCAGAGACGTGGGGGCTGATCTACCGAAGGAGTTTGTGCGCGCCCTTTGTCGCTGGGACGATCGTTCTGGGTGACATACAGCACCGCGGTCTGAGAAGAAATATGTTGTTTTTGGGCTGATTCCCTCATAATGAGCACAGCGGGTGTCCAGACCCCGGAACGCAGCACAGGGATGTTGAGAACCCCTCATAATGGGCACAGCGGGTGTACAGAGCCAGGAACTCAGCACAGGGATGGTGAGAACCTCTCATAATGGGCACAGCGGGTGTACAGAGCCAGGAACTCAGCACAGGGATGGTGGGAACCCCTCATAATGGGCACAGCGGGTGTACAGTGCCAGGAACTCAGCACAGGGATGGCGAGAACCCCTCATAATGGGCACAGCAGGTGTACAGACCCGGGAACTCAGCACAGGGATTGTGGGAACCCCTCATAATGGGCACAGCGGGTGTACAGACCCGGGAACTCAGCACAGGGATGGTGGGAACCCCTCATAATGGGCACAGCGGGTGTACAGACCCAAGAACTCAGCAAAGGGATGCTGGGAACCCCTCATAATGGGCACAGCGGGTGTACAGACCTGGAAACTCAGCACAGGGATGGTGGGAACCCCTCATAATGGGCACAGGAGGTGTACAGACCCGGGAACTCAGCACAGGGATGGTGGGAACCCCTCATAATGGGCACAGCAGGTGTACAGACCCGGGAACTCAGCACAAGGATGGTGGGACCTCCTCATAATGGGCACAGTGGGTGTATAGGCCCGGGAACTCAGCACAGGGATGGTGAACCCCTCATAATGGGCACAGCAGGTGTACAGACCCAGGAACTCAGCACAGGGATGGTGAACCCCTCATAGTGGGCACAGCAGGTGTACAGACCTGGGAACTCAGCAAAGGGATGGTGGGACCTCCTCATAATGGGTACAGTGGGTGTACAGACCCGGGAACTCAGCACAGGGATGGTGGGAACCCCTCATAATAGGCACAGCGGGTGTACAGACCCAAGAACTCAGCACAGGGATGGTTGGAACCACTCATAATGGGCACAGGAGGTGTACAGACCCAGGAACTCAGCACAGGGATGGTGGGACCTCCTCATAATGGGCACATCGGTTGTACAGACCTGGGAACTCAGCACAGGGATGGTAGAAACCACTCATAATGGGCACAGCAGGGGTACAGACCCGGGAACTCAGCACAGGGATGGTGGGAACCCCTCATAATGGGCACAGCGGGTGTACAGACCCGGGAACTCAGCACAGGGATGGTGGGACCTCCTCATAATGGGCACAGCGGGTGTACAGACCCGGGAACTCAGCACAGGGATGGTGGGAACCCCTCATAATGGGCACAGGAGGTGTACAGACCCAGGAACTCAGGACAAGGATGGTGGGACCTCCTCATAATGGGCACAGTGGGTGTACAGACCCGGGAACTCAGCACAGGGATGGTGGGACCTCCTCATAATGGGCACATCGGGTGTACAGACCCGGGAACTCAACACAGGGATGGTGGGAACCCCTCATAATGGGCACAGCAGGTGTACAGACCCGGGAACTCAGCACAGGGATGGTGGGAAACTGCCATTCCTCTCCTTGACAGCGAGGTGAGAGGTTGCTAGTTCCTTTGCTCCTGTGCTTCCAGAGACCAGGGGCTAGAGTTACTCCTCTGCCCCAGGAAGGATGCTGGATCCTGGGGAGGACCCTGGCGGGGGCCCCCTGGATAGGCCTCAACCTGCGGAAGATTCTGGGCCTGGCCCAAGGAAGGATGAATCTCTGTCTTCCTTTAGACGGAGGATTGTGGAAACGCTGAAGCGGATTGAGAAGGAAGAGGAGAAGTTGGGAGCTTTGAAAGCTGAATTTAAAAAGAAGAAGCAGATTTGTGCCAAAGTCTTCAGTAAGAAGAGACCGGCTCTAAGGCCTGAATTGAAGGACCTGGAACAAGCTCTGCGGAAGCAGAAGGAATTGGTGAGTTCTCTGAAGGAGAATAGTGGAGCTTTTAAAGAAAAATATAAAAATGAGGAGCGATTTAATCAAATGAGGAAAGGAGCTTCTTCCTGCATGGAGAGCGAGGAGATGGAAGCAGAGAGTGAGAAAGTGGGCCCGGAGGATGAGCCCAGCTGTTCAACATCTCAGACACCTGCTGAGCCCTCAATGGCGGAGGCCTCTGTCCCCTTCCCTCCCCAGCAATATGGAACATCTGAGCCGGAGGTTGAAGGTTCTGACATGTTGGATCTGATCAACAAACTGGAGTCCAGTCCAGATTCAGCTCCCCAGGAAGGTGAGGAGAAGATGGACACCGTTCCTATTCCTGTGGAGAGAGCAGGTGCAGGTACTGTGTGTGTGCAGGATGGTGGGATCTTTAATAACAATGGGCCTGCTGAGGGTTGTGGTACTGCAGACAGTCAGCCCAGAACCATAGACAATGTACTGCAAGCAAATACATCTGCTAATAACTGTCAGCTTCAGTCTGCAGAGAGGTCCATGGACAATACAGTGACTTTGCCTGGACCAGGCACAGCGACTGTTCCTGTGAATGGTGGAGGAGATGCTGGGAGCAGTAGTACTACAGCTCTCCAGGAGTCTGCAGCAGCCAAGACTGCGATGGCTCCCAGGATTGAAGCTGAGTGTTCGGGGGAGGGGGTGGGTCCTGCTAATCAGAAGACTGCTATCCCAGCTGATTCAGACTCTCTGCCAGCAGGTTTGAATGTATCTGAGGACAAGACTGCAAAAGCTGGAAGAAAAACTTATGCTGGTGTTGCTGCCACAGGTTCTGGGAAGGGGGAGCAAGCAGGGAAGGAGCATGGGGACGTTTTATCTTTCTCCCTGTTTAAAAGGAGGAATGTTGTACAATTGAAATGGGAAGGTGATGGAAACCCCCCACATAGGAGGGTGGTGGTGGATAAAATCCTGCAGATGGGGTTTAGACCTGCGGATATCTTCGCCCTGATCAGTCCGGCAGGTTCCTATGAATATGATTTGTCCTTTATCCGTCCCGAGTCTCTGGACATATTTTGGGAGAAGTTTGAACACGTGTGTAGGGGCCTGCCGGACTGGAAAGGGCTCATCCCCAAACTTATATCCCGCCAGCCCCTCATTAAGATGGTGACAATACTTGTGCGCAATGAATCCATACCCCAAGGGGATCTGACTGTATGGTTGAGGAGGTATGGGGACGTCCTGAGCCCCCTGAGAAAGATTTTGGACGATCGGGGAATATGGACAGGGGGATGGTCTGTGCAGCTGAAACTAAAGGTTATTGATAATGTTGTCCAGCATCTGCCATCCTCAGCTTTCCTGGGGAGGGACAGGCTGACCATCTTCTACCCGGGCCAGCCAAAGCTCTGCAATAAATGTGGAGATAAAGGGCATCTTGCATCCTCCTGTCCAGTGATGAAGTGCTCCCTGTGTCAGGGTATAGGACATTTGGCAAAGGATTGTAATATTATAAGATGTAATCTGTGCAATGCAGTGGGACATCCTTATAGTCAGTGTCCTGAGGCAATGCACAATAAGCCTGAGCTCATGAGGGAGTTCTTCCGTCTGGACATGGAGGATGCACAGAGCTCATCAGCTGGAGGGCCTGTGATTCCATCGGAGTCTGTGCCCATACCCAATGTGTCTCCCCAGTCTGTGCCAATACCCAATGTGTCTGTGTCTCCCCAGTCTGTGCCCATACCCAATGGGTCCGTGTCTCCCCAGTCTGTGGTTCCCCAGTCTGTGCCAGTACCCAATGTGTCTGTGTCCTCCCAGTCTGTGCCAGTACCCAATGTGTCTGTGTCCGCCCAGCCTGTATGTAAAGTTTCAGTTGCCAAGAATGTGTCCAATCCTTCTGTGTCTTATCCTTCTGTGTCTTCTAAAATTGCAGAGGCAGCAAGAGGTGCTGAGGCTGGTGCATCAGGTGTGGTGCCAGTCCCCCTCCCCCGACGCTGCAGGGTTCCTATTGCAGATCGTGGGGGCCAGAGGAGTGGGGAAAATAGTGGGGAGGCTGGCCTGGTGGTAGATAAGGGAAGGGAGAGTGGGGGGGAGGGGGTTGAAGGGGAGGATAGGTGTGGGGAGGCTGGTTGTGGTTTATCCAAAGATGATATGGAGTGGTTGGAGGATAGGAGGAGGAGGGGCAAAAGAAGGAAAAAAAGGGGTTCAGTTCCCTTAAATCCTGTAGTTTTGCCTTTGGAAAATAAGTTTAAGGTCCTGTCGGACGATGATGATGATGATGATGATTGGGACTCGTTCAGTTCAGCGTCCTCCATGGATGATGAGTGCCAGGGCGCAACAAAGCGTGCTGGTTCTCCAGGCAGAGGGAGTAGTCAGGCTAAGAAACGTCTGCCTCAATTACCCTAATGGCAGTTCCCACTCCGATAAAAGTGGCAACCATTAATGTTGCCAGCTTGAGATCAGTAAGCGCTCGTCATATGGCCTTATTTTTGCTCAGCGAGTTTGATGCTGACATTTTGTTTTTACAAGAGACCCATCTGAGTAGTCTGGCTGATATACATCTGGCAAAGAAGGAGTGGAGACGTGGTCCCTCATTTTGGTCTCTTGCGGCCGAGCCTTACAGCGGGGTTGCAGTCCTTTTTTCTGGTATGGTAACGTGCCGGCGGGTAATTGAGGTAGAGATTGGGAGATGCATGGTCTTGGACGTCTCTGTAGGGGGGCAGGACTTGCGCCTGATTAACATCTATGGTCCCCAGACGAAGTGGGACAGGAAATGCCTCTTTACAAAGATTAAGCCTTTTCTTTTTACGGCCCAGCAGGTTATCTTTGGAGGTGATTTCAACACCATTACTAGGTCTAAAGACAGGAGAGGTTTCAGAGATAAGCTGGGCTATGACACCCTTTTTCTCAATGCGATAGTTAGGGAAGCAGGTCTGGTAGATGCGCACATTAAGCGTTGCCCAGACAGCACGGGGTTCACTTTTCAGAGAGGTAGTAGTCAGAGTAGGATAGATAGGTTTTTTTTAAAGGGAGACTCTGCTTTTTCGGCACCTGTGTGTCGGGCAGTGGAGTTTTCTGACCACTGTATTCTGTCTGTGACTCTGAATGCCTTAGACATGCCACCTAGGGGGAGGGGTATCTGGAGGTTGAATTCGGCCCTCCTGGAAGACGAGAGAGTAAGACAATCCTTTGAGGATTTTTTTCAAGCACAGGTAACAATCCTAGACTTTTGCAACAGCAAGTCAGAATGGTGGGAGCTTGTAAAACAGCGGACTGTTAGGCTTTTCAAGGCCATAGGAAGAAAGAAGCAGCGAGATAAGTATATCACCTACCAGCATTTGCGGAGGAAACTTGACCGCCTTGTTTCGAATGGAGGAGATTCTGGGGCGATCTCTGAGGTGAAGCTCCTCCTTAGGAGACATGAATATGACCGGCACGCCTCTTTGGTTCAGGAGAGGGATTACGGGAAATACCATTCGCCTGACCCTTACCAGAACTGTAAACAGAGCGTAGCAGTTAAGACGGTCCATGGCCTGAAGGACAGTACGGGCTCCCTGACGAAGTCTAGGTCAGGGATCCTGGAGGTTGTCAGGTCATACTATGCCGATCTCCTGGGAGGAAGGAACCTTGATCGGACAAGGATGTTGGGTTTTTTGGACTCTACACCAGGACTGGAGAGTAATGTTCCTTTGATGAATTTGACAGATGAAATCACTGCAGATGAGGTAGTCCAGGCTATTGATAAACTGGCCATCAAGAAAACGCCAGGGCCAGATGGGTTGACAGCTGAGTTTTATAAATGTTTTAAGACGATCCTGGCTCCCTACCTTGCGGAGGTTTTTAATAGCTGTTTGCAGGAGGGTTCTCTCCCTCCCTCCATGAGGCAATCTGCCGTGATCCTTCTGTCAAAGGGTAAAGATCCTTCGATTATTGAGAATTGGCGCCCCATTAGCCTTCTTAATGTCGATAGAAAGATACTGGCAAAGATTTTTTTCTGGCGATTATCGCCAGTGGCAGGCAGTTTGTTATCCCACCACCAGCACTGTTCGGTCCAAGGTAGAAGCACTTTCTCAGCAGTGTTAGCCGTCCGGGAGGCCTTGGAGCGTTGTAGGGCTGCTGGTTGGGGTAAATTTTTGCTGACATTGGATCAGGCTAAGGCCTTTGATAGGGTTAATCATGAGTACTTATGGCTCCTTCTTGGCAGATATGGCCTGGGGGGGGGTTTCATTGATTGGCTCAAGATTTTGTACAAAGGGGCTGAAAGCTTTCCGCTAGTTAATGGTTGGGTCGGGCAACCCTTTGTGGTTGGCTCAGGTGTGCGTCAGGGGTGCCCATTGAGTCCTCTGTTATATGCATTTGCAATCGACCCCTTCGTCAGAAGGCTGGAGAATGGGCCATTGTGTGGGGTACCTTTGGGCATCGCTGGTGAGCCTCCTTTGAAAGTTGTGGCCTATGCTGATGATGTTTCTGTTTTTGTCTCTGGGACTGGGGAGGCGCAGGAGGTGGTCTCAGTGATAACGCAGTATTCAGAGGCATCAGGTTCAAAGGTCAACCAGGACAAGTGTGAAGCTTTCTGGATGGGCGTGGAAGGTGAGAGCTTTGTTCTCCCGGATGACTTCCCGGAGCCCCAGCAAAAAATTAGAGTTCTAGGCATTGAATTTGGCCCAGGTGACTATGGTCATGCAAATTGGGTGAACAGGCTGGAGAATGCCGATGCCAAGGTGGCAAGCTGGAAAGGTTGGCAGCTTTCCTTGAGGGAAAAGGTTGATCTGATCAAGACTTACCTGATTCCGATTTTTCTATATGTCAGTTTTGTTTGCGTTTTGCCAGCTTCTCTCTATACCAGGGTCTATACTTGTTTCTTCCAGCTGTTATGGGGGAACAGAATAAACCTTGTCAAAAGGAATGTGACTTACCTTTCTAGGCGGGAGGGTGGTCTAGGGATGATCAACCCTGTAGTCTTTTTCTCTCTGATGTTTGTGAAGTACAATCTTGGTAACATGTTGGCAGAGAGACCGCCTGGGTGGGTTGGTATTTTCCAGTCCTGGTTTAGGCCCTTTCTGCGAGACTGGGAAAATGGTGGGCCAGTAAAAAGCCTGAGGGTCAAGCATGATAAGCTCC
The DNA here is from genome assembly GCF_037356315.1 of Lithobates pipiens. Classification (NCBI taxonomy): domain Eukaryota; kingdom Metazoa; phylum Chordata; class Amphibia; order Anura; family Ranidae; genus Lithobates; species Lithobates pipiens. The sequence goes on along the minus strand of NW_027507788.1, from coordinate 9,048,641 downwards.
CGGCTTATGTTGCCCCGTGTTTGAAAATACTTCGGCAGTGGCAAGTAACGGCAGGAGAAGTCAGATCTCTTCCAAGGAAACTTCTTGAGAAGCGGATCATGAGCTCTGTTTTTTGCGAGCCACTGGCCTTGAGGGATTGCCCAAGCCTGGTTTTGGGGGTGGGTTTGCGGTTGATTAATTTGGAGAGAATCCCAATGAAGTTTAGGGATCAGGCTTGGCTTGCCTTTCATGGAAAACTATATGTGAAGGGCAACTTGAAGTTTCTTTCCATGAGTGATCGGGGCTGCCCGAGAGTGGAGTGTGGAGGAGTGGTGGAGTCCATGGATCACTTTCTACTTCAGTGCCCTTTTAATATAGAGGTGTACAAGAGGGTGGGGAGGGCTCTGAGTATACCCTTCCTCCCCCATATGAGTTATGCAGAGTGGGTGTATGGGGCTTTCCAGACTCGTCGGGATTATGATTTGGAAACACTTTTTTTAGTTAGTTTAGTAGTCCGTTATTTCACGTGGAGTGCACGGTGTCAGGTATCCTTACGGGGTAAAATCCTCCCTGTGGAAGTGGTGGTGCAGAACATTCTGGGTGAGGTTGGGAAGATTCGGGGTCTTGAGAAAGACAGGTGGCAGCAGGAGGCCTGGATAAAGGCGTGGAGGAATATCAGGGCTCTGTAGCTGCTGCCTGTTGATCTCGGGGTGTGCGGCTTTCTTTGTATTCTTCTTTCACTCCCCTAGATTTTCAGATCAAATACAATTTTGATAAAAGGCTACATGCATGGTGACGGTGATGTTCCTTAGTCTGGCTCTCCCATAGGGATTATGTAATGCGCAATTTGTTTTTGCACTGTTTATTTTGTTCTTGTTCTTTCTGGTTTGTATAATTATATTCAATTATTTTGTAAATATGTTTTTATTTATTTATTATGGTTTTATTGTATATAAGTTGTTGTTTGTAAGATTTTCAATAAAACAAAATTAACCCCTCATAATGGGCACAGCAGGTGTATAGACCCGGGAACTCAGCACAGGGATGGTGGGAACCCCTCATAATGGGCACAGCGGGTGTACAGACCCGGGAACTCAGCACAGGGATGGTGGGAACCCCTTATATGGTACAGTGGTCAGGAGTAAGTAACATACATGTTCACATTGGACTCCCCCTTATATCAAAGTCTCCTGCATTTCCCTATACATCAGGGTTCCAAGGATCCCTCCTTACACCAGAATCCCCTCATACATCAGAGTCCCCAGAGTTCCCCCTTACATTAGAGTCTGCAGGGTTTCCTTTTACATCGGGGTCCACACAGTTCCCCCTTACATAACAGTCTATAGGGTTTCCCCTTACATCAGGATCCACAGTGTTCCCCCCTGCATCACAGTCCACAGAGTTCCCCCTAACATCTCAGTCTACAGGGTTTCCCCTTACATCAGGATCCACAGTGTTCCCCCCTGCATCACAGTCCACAGAGTCCCCCCTAACATCACAGTCTACAGGGTTTCCCCTTACATCAGGGTCCACAGAGTTCCTCATAACATCACAGTCTACAGGTTTTCCCCATACATCAGGGTCCAAAGAGTTCCTCATAACATCACAGTCTACAGGGTTTCCCTTTACATCAGGGTCCACAGAGTTCCTCATAACATCCCAGTCTACAGGGTTGCCCCTTACATCAGAGTCCACTGAGTTCCCACTTATATCACCACCATTGCATCACCAACAGCTCTCCTCTAGTCACTTAGTGATGATCGTGGGACAGTAGGACAAGTTCCAGACCATGTGATCACTGTGACAGCCAATACTAGTGATGACCTGATCTGTAAGCCCATGTAATGCACCCACCAGAGAAAAATGTATAACATATTTCCTGGAAGAAGGTCAATGTCCTCTCCCAAAACTAAAAATAAAAATCCTTCTTCCTAATATTTAGTAACATTGTATCCGGTGACCTTTCCTCGTCCGCTCCTTCTTCGCCATCGATCAGTGTCTCTTCACCGTGGCGTCGTCCCGTGCAGCGCGGCCTCCGAAAAATTACACCCCTGTCAGTTACCTGCGGAAGGCGCCATAACTCTGGACCGACCCGTGTCCCTGCTCTTATCAGGGAACGGCTCTCTTGATTTACACACCTTGCTGGCAAAGTCAGCTGGCTCGGGATCACATCCTTCTTCTCCAGATTGGGGATGATTTCGGTGTTGTGCGGCGCTCACAGACACTAAAAGCAGAAGGAACGGCGCTGATAAAAATTTCAGAGTAATCTATAAAACTCACTTCAGTTCTTTTCAAAATGTAATGAAAATGTTTTTTTTGATTTCCGACTGTTGTAGCTGGCAGTATCTGGGGCCCCCCTAATTATTAAAGGGGGGCTTCAATATTCTGATATACCTCCTGTCCGCAGACCCCCCACAAGCACCCGGCAAAGGTTGTGAGGATGAGGCCGTGGTCTTCATCAACATGGGGACAAGGTGCTTTGACACCCATGTTGAGGGCATGTAGGCTGCTATGGTTTGGGGGGGAAGGGGGGCGCATGCTCCTTTTTTTATTTTTTGTAAATGAGAAGGGGTATCTGGGGGCCCTCTTTTATAATAGGGAGCCTTAAGAGTCCAATAAGCCTTCCACCTTCAAACCCCCAAAACCACTTTCCAGGGTTGTGGGGAAGAGGCCCTTGTCCTCATCAACATGGGGACAAGGTGCTTTGCCACCCATATTGAGAACATATTAGTTGGTATAGTTCGGGAGGCGGGGGGGCTGCATGCTCTTTTTTTTCTCTGTGAATGAGTAGGGGTATCTGGGGGCCCCCTTTATTGTTAAAAGGAGGCTTTGAAATTCAGATAAGCTTCCCGCTCATATCTGGGGGCCCCCTAATTATTAAAGGGGGGCTTCAATATTCTGATATACCTCCTGTCCGCAGACCCCCACAAGCACCCGGCAAAGGTTGTGAGGATAAGGCCCATGTCTTCATCAACATGGTGACAAGGTGCTTTGCCACCCATGTTGAGGGCATGTAGGCTGCTATGGTTTTGGAGGAAGGGGGGGGGGGGGCACATGCTCCTTTTTTTATTTTTTGTAAATGAGAAGGTGTATCTGGGGGCTCCCTTTTTATTATAGGGAGCCTTAAGATTCCGATAAGCCTTCCACCTTCAGACCCCCAAAACCACTTGCCAGGGTTGTGGGGAAGAGGCCCTTGTCCTCAACAACATGGGGACAAGGTGCTTTGCCATCCATGTTGAGGGCATGTAGGGCTGCTATGGTTTGGGGGGAAGGGGGGCACATGCTCCTTTTTTTATTTTTTGTAAATGAGAAGGGGTATCTGGGGGCCCCATTTTTTATTATAGGGAGCCTTAAGATTCCGATAAGCCTTCCACCTTCAGACCCCCAAAACCAGTTGCCAGGGTTGTGGGGAAGAGGCCTTTGTCCTCATCAACATGGGGACAAGGTGCTTTGCCACCCATATTGAGAACATATTAGTTGGTATAGTTCGGGAGGCGGGGGGGCTGCATGCTCTTTTTTTTCTCTGTGAATGAGTAGGGGTATCTGGGGGCCCCTTTATTGTTAAAAGGAGGCTTTGAAATTCAGATAAGCTTCCCGCTCATATCTGGGGGCCCCCTAATTATTAAAGGGGGGCTTCAATATTCTGATATACCTCCTGTCCGCAGACCCCCACAAGCACCCGGCAAAGGTTGTGAGGATAAGGCCCATGTCTTCATCAACATGGTGACAAGGTGCTTTGCCACCCATGTTGAGGGCATGTAGGCTGCTATGGTTTTGGAGGAAGGGGGGGGGGGGGGCACATGCTCCTTTTTTTATTTTTTGTAAATGAGAAGGTGTATCTGGGGGCTCCCTTTTTATTATAGGGAGCCTTAAGATTCCGATAAGCCTTCCACCTTCAGACCCCCAAAACCACTTGCCAGGGTTGTGGGGAAGAGGCCCTTGTCCTCAACAACATGGGGACAAGGTGCTTTGCCATCCATGTTGAGGGCATGTAGGGCTGCTATGGTTTGGGGGGGAAGGGGGGCACATGCTCCTTTTTTTATTTTTTGTAAATGAGAAGGGGTATCTGGGGGCCCCATTTTTTATTATAGGGAGCCTTAAGATTCCGATAAGCCTTCCACCTTCAGACCCCCAAAACCAGTTGCCAGGGTTGTGGGGAAGAGGCCTTTGTCCTCATCAACATGGGGACAAGGTGCTTTGCCCCCCATATTGAGGACATATTAGTTGGTATAGTTCGGGAGGCAGGGGGGCTGCATGCTCTTTTTTTTTTTCTGTGAATGAGTAGGGGTATCTGGGGGGCCCCTTATTTTTAAAAGGAGGCTATGAAATTCCGATAAGCCTCCCGCTCACAGACCTCCAAAAACACCAGTCCTTGTCCTCATATACATGGGGAAGGATCTTTGCCCCCCCCCCCATGTTGAGGGCATGTGGTCTGCTATGGTTCCATGGAGTGCTGCATACTGTTGTAGCTGTTTTGTAATTATGACAGCGGAAAGTTGAAATCAGGCTTATAGTCAAAGCGTACTCTGTTCTTCAATTTTGCCCACTAGGCCCAACAACAGCATTTCAGGATGGCGTTGTTGGGCTTAGTGGGAGAAATTGAAGCCCCTAGCCCCCCCCCCCACCAGAAACTACTGGGAATTTTGGGCAGGTAGAAGTGATGGAAGAAAATGGTCAGGGGTGGGCCCAAAAATGACCCCCACCATCCCCCATCATTTTGCCTCAGCGCTGATAGAGCCGTTTTTAACAAACTCCATTGCCAATTCTTACCCGCTCCTGGTCCGCAGATATCAAGACTGCAGGAACTTCCTGAATGGCAAGTAGGAGGGCCAAGTGAAAGGCCACGCCTCCTACCATCTCATGGTTATTCGTTGTGCCGTTATAACGGAAACCAGTGAGCCAATCACAGAGGTGGAAAACAGCGTTTCTTGGGGCGTTCAGCGCTCAGATCGCCCTTAAGCTCCCCAAGCTTACTGGAGCCATGTTGGAATTTATTAGCGTTTACAATTTTGGCCGGCGATGATTGAAAAGATCATCTTTTTTTTTTTTTAACATCAAAATGACAAACCGCCTTTGTGCGCCAATTATAATTTTTCTATCGCTATTGTTAATGGCGTCGAGGTGTTCCTTTAATTCTCTGCGTTGCCCGGAGATACGTTTTTAATTCCGGCATCCATTAGCGTGAAATGAACGGCACAGAACTTACCCGTGTAATAGGGATCTGTGATACCTCTGACAGCTTCCGTTAGAGGCTTGTTAGCTGTGTGTTCAATTGAGCATGGGAATACCTTCTGTTAGGGGAAGAGATGTTCATTGTCTTCTGATCCCGGAGGAGGGGGCGCTCAGCCCACCTTTCTACTCCACGTGAGACACTTATCTCTCCGAGACCCCCCCCCCCCAATCCCAACACAACCGCTTCCCGCACCCAAGGGTGGTCAGAGCAAGAGCATGCAACTGGATAGATAGATAGATAGATAGATAGATAGATAGATAGATACGGTATCTCCCAAAAGTAAGTACACCCCTCACATTTTTGTCAATCTTTCCTTCTATCTTTTCATGTGACAACACTGAAGAAATGACACTTGTCTACAATGTAAAGTAGTGAGTGTACAGCTTGTATAACAGTGTAAATTTGCTGTCCCCTCAAAATAACTCAACACACAGCCATTAATGTCTAAACCACTGGCAACAAAAGTCAGCACACCCCTAAGTGAAAATGTCCAAATTGGGCCCAATTAGTCATTTCCCTCCCTGTTGTCATGTGACTCGTTAGTGTTACAAGGTCTCAGGTGTGAATGGGGAGCAGGTGTGTTAAATTTGGTGTTATCGCTCTCACTCTCTCATACTGGTCAATGGAAGTTCAACATGGCACCTCATGGCAAAGAACTCTCTGAGGATCTGAAAAAAAAGAATTGTTCCTCTACATAAAGATGGCCTAGGCTATAAGAAGATTGCCAAGACCCTGAAACTGAGCTCCAGCACGGTGGCCAAGACCATACCACGGTTTAACAGGACAGGATCCACTCAGAACAGGCCTCGTCATGGTCCACCACAGAAGTTGAGGTCACGTGCTCAGCGTCATATCCAGAGGTTTTCTTTGGGAAATAGATGTATGAGTGCTGCCAGCATTGCTGCAGAGGTTGTAGGGGTGGGGGGGGGGGGGTCAGCCTGTCAGTGCTCAGACCATACGCCGCACACTGCATCAAATTGGTCTGCATGGCTGTCATCACAGAAGGAAGCCTCTTCTAAAGATGATGCACAAGAAAGTCCGCAAACAGTTTGATGAAGACAAGCAGACTAAGGAGATGGATTACTGGAACCATGTCCTGTGATCTGATGAGACCAAGATAAACGTATTTGGTGTCAGATGGTGACAAGCGTGTGTGGGGGCAACCAGGTGAGGAGGACAAAGACAAGTGTGTCTTGTCTACAGTCAGGCATGGTGGTGGGGGTGTCATGGTCTGGGGCTGCATGAGTGCTGCCGGCACTGGGGGGCTACAGATCATTGAGGGGACCATGAATGCCAACATGTACTGTGACATACTGAAGCAGAGCATGATCCCCTCCCTTCAGAGACTGGACCGCAGGGCAGTATTCCAACATGATAACCACCCCAAACACACCTCCAACACCACCACTGCCTTGCTAAAGAAGCTCAGGGTAAAGGTGATGGACTGGCCAAGCATGTCTCCAGACCTAAACCCTATTGATCATCTGTGGGACATCCTCAAATGGAAGGTGGAGGAGCGCAAGGTCTCCAACATCCACCAGCTCTGTGATGTCATTATGGGGGAGGGGAAGAGGACTCCAGTGACAACCTGTGAAGCTCTGGTGACTTCCATACCCAAGAGGGTTAAGGCAGTGCTGGAAAATAATGGCGGCCACACAAAATATTGACAGTTTGGGCCCAATTTGGAGATTTTTACTTAGGGGTGTACTGACTTTTGTTGCCAGCAGTTTAGACATTAATGGCTGTGTGTTGAGTTATTTTGAGGGGACGGGAAATTTACACTGTTATACAAGCTGTACACTCACTACTTTACATTGTAGACAAGTGTCATTTCTTCAGTGTTGTCACAAGAAAAGAGAGAAGAAAATATTTACAAAAAGAGGGGTGAGGGGTGTACTTACTTTTGTGAGATACTCAGATAGATAGATAGATAGATAGATAGATAGGAGTTGCACCCCATGTTTTCCAATGAGTGCTGTCCATATCTGTGCAACTTTAAAGCAGTCTCTGCACTACTTAGGTCCAACTTTCATGCACCATGAGAGCCATAGAATTCAATGCAAACCCTCAAAAGTCGCATCAAGTCGCACTGTGACGTCTCCATGGAAAATCGCACAGATTTGAAGTCGCACTGTGACGTCTCCATCTTTGAAGTCGCAGTGTGAATGGAGCCGGCGGTGATAGGACATTCGCACAGCCTGGGGACAGAAGCTACAATGAGAAATCATCAGACTGCTTGAAAATACTTTTTTGTTCCTTTTCTGTTTTTCTTATTTTGATTGGAGGGTCTATTTAAACAACGTCCAGATGTCCCCGCCGGTGACAAGTAGGTGCGATCGGCACTTCAATCCTCCCAACACACAGCTGACAAACACACACACACCTGAGAAGTGTGCATGGGGGGAGGGGCGGCTCTGTGTGTACCGCAGAGCACATGTGAAGTGTGCTTGTCACCCGTTCTGAGATCTGACAGCAAAGGAAGGGCTCATGTACGGTGCGTCCGGAAAGTATTCACAGAGCTTCACTTTTTCCACATTTTGTTATGTTACAGCCTTATTCCAAAACTGATTCAATTCATTATTTTCTTCAGAATTCTACAAAACATCCCCCATAATGACAACATGAAAGTAGATTGTTTGAAATCTTTGCAAATGTATTAAAAATTAAAAATCCCATGTAGATAAGTATCACAGGCTCCTCCCATGTACACAAGTATCACAGGCTCCTCCGTGTACATAAGTATCACAGACTCCTCCGTGTACATAAGTATCACAGGCTCCTCCCATGTACATAAGTATCACAGGCTCCTCCCATGTACATAAGTATCACAGGCTCCTCCCATGTACATAAGTATCACAGGCTCCTCCGTGTACATAAGTATCACAGGCTCCTCCCATATACATAAATATCACAGACTCCTCCCATATACATAAGTATCACAGGCTCTTCCCATGTACATAAGTATCACAGGCTCCTCCCATGTACATAAGTATCACAGGCTCCTCCCACATACATAAGTATCACAGGCTCCTCCCACGTACACAAGTATCACAGGCTCCTCCCACGTACACAAGTATCACAGGCTCCTCCCATGTACATATGTATCACAGACTCCTCCCACGTACATAAGTATCACAGACTCCTCCCATATACATAAGTATCACAGGCTCCTCCCATGTACACAAGTATCACAGGCTCCTCCCATGTACACAAGTATCACAGACTCCTCCCACGTACATAAGTATCACAGACTCCTCCCATATACATAAGTATCACAGGCTCCTCCCATGTACATAAGTATCACAGGCTCCTCCCATGTACATAAGTATCACAGACTCCTCCCATGTACATAAGTATCACAGACTCCTCCCATGTACATAAGTATCACAGACTCCTCCCATGTACATAAGTATCACAGACTCCTCCCATGTACATATGTATCACAGACTCCTCCCATGTACATATGTATCACAGACTCCTCCCATGTACATAAGTATCACAGACTCCTCCCATGTACATAAGTATCATAGGCTCCTCCCATGTAGATAAGTATCACAGGCTCCTCCCATGTAGATAAGTATCACAGGCTCCTCCCATGTAGATAAGTATCACAGACTCCTCCCATATACATAACTATACAGTGAAGCATGGTGGTGGCAGCATCATGCCGTGGGGATGTTTGTCAGCAGCAGGACCTGGGAGACTAGTCAGGATGGAGGAAAAGATGAATGCGGCAATGTACAGAGACATCCTTGATGAAAACCTTCTACAGATCTCTGTGGACCTCAGACTGGGGCGAAGGTTCATCTTCCAACAGGACAACAACCCTAAGCACACAGCCAAGATAACAAAGGAGTGGCTATGGGACAACTCTGTGAATGTCCTTGAGTGGCCCAGCCAGAGCCCGGACCTGAACCCGACTGAACATCTCTGGGGAGAGCTGAAAATACTCAAAAAGACTGGAGGCTGTAATTGGTGCCAAAGGAGCTTCACCAAAGTGATGAGTAAAGGCTGTGATACTTATGTACATGGGAGGAGTCTGTGATACTTATGTATATGGGAGGAGTCTGTGATACTTATGTATATGGGAGGAGCCTGTGATACTTATGTACATGGGAGGAGCCTGTGATACTTATGTACATGGGAGGAGCCTGTGATACTTATGTACATGGGAGGAGCCTGTGATACTTATGTACATGGGAGGAGCCTGTGATACTTATGTACATGGGAGGAGCCTGGGATACTTATGTACATGGGAGGAGCCTGGGATACTTATGTATATGGGAGGAGCCTGTGATACTTGTGTATATGGGAGGAGCCTGTGATACTTATTTACATAGGAGAAGCCTGTGATATTTATGTACAGGTACATAGGAGAAGCTTGTGATAATTATGTATATGGGAGGAGTCTGTGATACTTATGTACATGGGAGGAGCCTGTGATATGCATGTACATGGGAGGAGCCTGTGATACTTATGTACATGGGAGGAGTCTGTGATACTTATGTACATGGAAGGAGCCTATGATACTTATGTACATGGGAGGAGCCTATGATATTATGTAGATAGGAGGAGCCTGTGATACGTATGTACATGGGAGGAGCCTGTGATACGTATGTACATGGGAGGAGCCTGTGATACTTATGTAGATGGGAGGAGCCTGTGGTACTTATGTAGATGGGAGGAGCCTGTGGTACTTATGTACATGGGAGGAGTCTGTGATATTATCACGGGCTCCTGCCATTTACATAAGTATCACAGACTCCTCCCATGTACATAAGTACCACAGGCTCCTCCCATCTACATAAGTACCACAGGCTCCTCCCATCTACATAAGTATCACAGGGAGGAGACTGTGATATGCATGTACATGGGAGGAGTCTGTGATACTTATGTACACGGAGGAGCCTGTGATACTTATGTACGTGGGAGGAGCCTGTGATACTTATGTACATGGGAGGAGCCTGTGATACTTATGTACGTGGGAGGAGCCTGTGATACTTATGTACGTGGGAGGAGCCTGTGATACTTATGTACATGGGAAGAGCCTGTGATACTTATGTATATGGGAGGAGTCTGTGATATTTATGTACATGGGAGGAGCCTGTGATACTTATGTACATGGGAGGAGCCTGTGATATGAATGTACATGGGAGGAGCCTGTGATATGCATGTACATGGGAGGAGTCTGTGATACTTATGTACATGGGAGGAGTCTGTGATACTTATGTACACGGAGGAGCCTGTGATACTTATGTACATGGGAGGAGCCTGTGATACTTATGTACATGGGAAGAGCCTGTGATACTTATGTATATGGGAGGAGTCTGTGATATTTATGTATATGGGAGGAGTCTGTGATATTTATGTATATGGGAGGAGTCTGTGATATTTATGTACATGGGAGGAGCCTGTGATACTTATGTACATGGGAGGAGCCTGTGATACTTATGTACATGGGAGGAGCCTGTGATACTTATGTACACGGAGGAGCCTGTGATACTTATGTACACGGAGGAGCCTGTGATACTTATGTACACGGAGGAGCCTGTGATACTTATGTACACGGAGGAGCCTGTGATACTTATGTACATGGGAGGAGCCTGTGATACTTATGTACATGGGAGGAGCCTGTGATACTTATGTACACGGAGGAGCCTGTGATACTTCTGTACATGGGAGGAGCCTGTGATACTTATGTACACGGAGGAGCCTGTGATACTTATGTACACGGGAGGAGCCTGTGATACTTATGTACACGGGAGGAGCCTGTGATACTTATGTACATGGGAGGAGTCTGTGATATTTATGTATATGGGAGGAGCCTGTGATACTTATGTACACGGAGGAGCCTGTGATACTTATGTACACGGAGGAGCCTGTGATACTTATGTACATGGGAGGAGCCTGTGATACTTATGTACATGGGAGGAGCCTGTGATACTTATGTACACGGAGGAGCCTGTGATACTTATGTACACGGAGGAGCCTGTGATACTTATGTACATGGGAGGAGCCTGTGATACTTATGTACACGGAGGAGCCTGTGATACTTATGTACACGGGAGGAGCCTGGGATACTTATGTACACGGGAGGAGTCTGTGATACTTATGTACATGGGAGGAGTCTGTGATATTTATGTATATGGGAGGAGCCTGTGATACTTATGTACACGGAGGAGCCTGTGATACTTATGTACACGGAGGAGCCTGTGATACTTATGTACATGGGAGGAGCCTGTGATACTTATGTACATGGGAGGAGCCTGTGATACTTATGTACACGGAGGAGCCTGTGATACTTATGTACATGGGAGGAGCCTGTGATACTTATGTACATGGGAGGAGCCTGTGATACTTATGTACACGGAGGAGCCTGTGATACTTATGTACACGGAGGAGCCTGTGATACTTATGTACATGGGAGGAGCCTGTGATACTTATGTACATGGGAGGAGCCTGTGATACTTATGTACACGGAGGAGCCTGTGATACTTATGTACACGGAGGAGCCTGTGATACTTATGTACATGGGAGGAGCCTGTGATACTTATGTACACGGAGGAGCCTGTGATACTTATGTACACGGAGGAGCCTGTGATACTTATGTACACGGGAGGAGCCTGTGATACTTATGTACATGGGAGGAGTCTGTGATATTTATGTATATGGGAGGAGCCTGTGATACTTATGTACACGGAGGAGCCTGTGATACTTATGTACACGGAGGAGCCTGTGATACTTATGTACATGGGAGGAGCCTGTGATACTTATGTACATGGGAGGAGCCTGTGATACTTATGTACACGGAGGAGCCTGTGATACTTATGTACACGGAGGAGCCTGTGATACTTATGTACATGGGAGGAGCCTGTGATACTTATGTACACGGAGGAGCCTGTGATACTTATGTACACTGGGAGGAGCTGGGATACTTATGTACACGGGAGGAGCCTGGGATACTTATGTACACGGGAGGAGCCTGGGATACTTGAAATGTACATTTGTTTGTTTTTTATTGTCATTATGGGGGATGGTTTGTAGAATTTTGAGGAAAATAATGAATTGAATCCATTTTGGAATAAGGCTGTAACATAACAAAATGTGGAAAAAGTGAAGTGCTGTGAATACTTTCCGTATGTACTGTAGACGTAAACTGTGGGTGACATGCAGCTTGCTCTGCACACTGTGTATCATAAACTTTCACTATAAAAAAAAGAGAGTGCCCAGACGATTTGGAATTGTGGGCAGAATCACAGCGATTCCAAATCGCAAAGTGTGAATGGAGCCTTAGTGCATTTTTATTGCGTTTTTATTTTTTTTTCAAGCGTTGAGCATTACATTACACACAAAAAAATGTAGTCAGTGGGATTTCTTAAAAAAAAAAAAAAATGCCACACAAACATCATAGATTTATAATGGCATTTTTTCATGCATTTTTTTACCATGCTGAGATCCTGCGTTGTATTGTGCATAAAATGCGATAGTTTGTTGTGCATAAAATGCGATAGTTTGAATTACCCTCCCCCCCCACCCAAAAAAAAGTGACAATGACTACTGAACTGACGTGAAGGTGATAAAGCCTCGGTGAGATTTCAGCGATTGGGTCTCCATTATAAAGAGTTGGTAGAGGAGGCAGGAAAGCAGACCGCCTGCAGATGCCCCTCATCGCCAGGGGAGCCATCTGGATGCCCTGACGCAGCTCTGGCACCGATAGCGTGTGTGGGGGTGTGCGCCACCTCCGAGTGTTCCATCGATACCTCTCTCTGAGCCTTCCTCCTCGTCAGATTCGTCAGCAGCCGCAGTTGAAAACCAAATCAGTTCCTTTTCCAGTCATACAGTGCCTGGAAAAAAGTATTCATACCCCTTGAAACGGTTTGGCAAAAGATCCAGGTTCTTCTTTTTTGCCATGCTTGGCAACGCACTAAAAAAAGCACGTAAACACGCATGCTTGGGCGCATCTGTAGGTGCAAACCGCGCCTAATAAATTGTCGGTGGAACAAACACTGGCTCCTGCCATTGGCACGCCACGCTCCGGGGAGCCCATGTTTAGGAAGATGTCAACCGCCCCTTGTGTAAAATACCAGATCCCTGGCTGTGGTGTCGATTCTCCGGATTCAGTACTTTCCAAGGCACTGGGCCGGTGCAGGCAGGCAGGTTAGGAGCTCTCGCCGGATTTCCCCGTTGTTGCGGTACATTGGGCCAGGGCGCAACGCGGAGGCATGGCCTGGGAGGAGCTTAGGCTGAGGCCGCATTATTTTCTTACTTAGCATATGGGCTGTTAGGAGCGAGGCGCCTCTGCATCTAATATTACTAAGAGACCCTTCATGCTACTACACCTGCATGTGCTACAGTGTCTTCAAGTGCAGCTAATCAAGCACAGATCATGCTTGATAGCTGCATCCTCGGCTACATTAGCCAAGGAATGACAGCTGTGGGTCGTTGGTCCCAGGAGGGATCCGGGAACGAATATACCTTGAAGTCCTCCTGCTCTGAGGGTGGAAGCGGTATCTTGCATTCCCGGGCTTGGGGCTCCCTGGAGAATTGGGAGAGCCCAGGAACCACTGCAGGTGGGGGGAGTGCCCTTTAAGAGCCCCATAAAAGTGATGGGGCAGGTCTAGACCCACTTGGATCCCTTTTATCGGCAATGCCCTTCACTGGCTGGAAGCCAGTACCATGCTCACCACTGCAGCATCTGTGAGCTTGATTTAGCCACTTATCTACCGTGCCATAAACCTACCTTGGTAGACGAGGGGTTAAGGTGGCCATGCAGCTTCCAGTCTGATTGCACAACATCTTTTACATCGGCCAACACAACAATGTTGTAGTAGGAGAACCTGCCTGACAGCATACAGATGCAATGGATGGTTTGGTGGAGCTTTTGGAAGACCTAGAGGAGATTGTCTACAATCAGATTGTAAGGTGTGTGGCCAGCTTTCCATTTACCAGAATGATAAAATATGGCAAACTATTACTTGGATGTTGGTAGATCTAAAGAAGATTGTACCATCAGATTGTAACGTCTGTGGTCCAAGTTTTCCCATTAGGTGCTTCAG
>NW_027507788.1:8968345-9034173 GCF_037356315.1 Lithobates pipiens | reverse complement strand
ATAAATGGGTAGATACAGGTGTATACTGTGCTGGAGGCACACAACACCCACTAACGCCTGCAGATGCCTGTATTAGAGAACACCAGCAAGAAAGGGTAGATACAGGTGTATACTGTGCTGGAGGCACACAACACCCACTAACTCCTGCAGATGCCTGTATTAGAGAAAACCAGCAAAAAAGGGTAGATACAGGTGTATACTGTGCTGGAGGCACACAACACCCACTAACTCCTGCAGATGCCTGTATTAGAGAAAACCAGCAAAAAAGGGTAGATACAGGTGTATACTGTGCTGGAGGCACACAACACCCACTAACTCCTGCAGATGTCTGTATTAGAGATCACCAGCAAAAATGGGTAGATACAGGTGTATACTGTGCTGGAGGCACACAACACCCACTTTAACTCCTGCAGATGCCTGTATTAGAGAACACCAGCAATAAAGGGTAGATATAGATGTATACTGTGCTGGAGGCACACAACACCCACTAACGCCTGCAGATGCCTGTATTAGAGAACACCAGCAAAAAAGGGTAGATACAGGTGTATACTGTGCTGGAGGCACACAATACCCACTTTAACTCCTGCAGATGCCTGAGAAAAGAACACACTGTCCCTGCCTATCTTGCTCTTTCCCTGCACGCCGGAAAACATTACACAAGGCCGCCACGCTGACGGCATTATATAGTGTGGGGGCGTGTACTAAACCCCCTGAGCTATAATCAGCCACAGGCATCCTGCCTGTGGCCAATTATGGCTCTCCTCGCTGCCGGCGCTGTGATTGGCCAAGCATGCGGGGTCACAGTGCATGCTTGGCCAATCATGAGCCAGCAATGCACTGCGATGGCGTAGTGCATTGTGGGCCGTTCGTACCACACAAATTTGGTGCGAACGGTCCACAAAGTTCTGAATTTGCCGAACAGACGAACGGCCGATGTTCGAGTCGAACACCGAGCTCATCCCTAGCATTAGTGAAATAAATGAACTTTTGCACGATATTCTAATTTTTTCGAGTATCACCTGTATATTGGTGCATAGGGGAGCTGGAATTTAGAAAAAAAAAAAAGTGTACAAAGGTGAACCTTTAAGTTGCTTATTTATGTAAATTATGTTTATTTTTTATTTTTGTTATATCAGCCTTGGTGTGACCACCAGGGATGCTTCAATCTTAACCCTTTCATTTCTCTCCCACCAGTCCCTCCGGAAGCGCCGGTATTCAAGGATCACGTGGCGGGCAGCACAGTCACCTGGGTCTATGGAGAGGAGTATCCGGTGGCTTGCAGCACCCAGAATGCCAAACCGGCAGCGGTTTTGACTTTTGCCAAAAGTAAGAATGACCCGGGCGGGTTTATTTGGTGCCACGTGGCGAAGATAAGTTCCTGCCAGCTGCATCAAGTCAGATATTGCCCGTCACTGAACACCATATTTCTGCACTTTCTTTGCACATTTTCCTAAGGCGGCACTCGCGTCTGAGCGTTCTGGGAATGGTTAAAAAAATGTGTGATGCCCCATACACACGTTCGGACATTCCGACCACAAAATCCGTCAAATTTTTTTCCGACGGATTTTGGGCCAAACTTGTCCTGCATACACACAGTCGCACAAAGTTGTTGGAAAATCCGATCGTTCGGAACGAGCAGGGCTGGATTAACATAGGGGCTATTGGAGCTGCAGCTCCAGGCCCCTACCTTAATATAGGCCCAGCCACCCAAAAAGAACACACTGCTCATGAAAAGCCAACAGAGTTCTCCCCTGATGGGCCCTGCATTCCGCATGCACCGCCTGGGCAGGGTGGTGGGATTGATAATGGGCAACCGCATGAGCTGTCCTAATGGAATCCTGGGGCATGCCAGTGCAGGGCTCTTGCAGAATTCTGGGGCTTCCATAGTGTTAGGCCCTCTCGGCTGCACCCTTTCAGCTCAGAGTGCATGGCCCTTACGGCAACCTGGCAAGTCAAATGCCAGGCTTCCCTAGTTGGCATGCACCCTTTAGAGTTTGGGCGCATGCCAACACGGGCTCTTAGAAACACAGAAGGGTGCCCAGTAAAAGGTCCACCAAAATCCTCAGCACCAAGCACATGATGCTCTAAATCCAGCCCTGGGAACGAGGTGACGTCAAACACGTATGTCGGGAGTATAAATGGGCCAGTAGCCAATAGCTTTCGTCTCTTAGTTTATTCTGAGCATGCGTGGCACTTTTTCTGTCCAGAATTGTCTACACACGATCGGATTTTGTTGTGGAAAAATTTTAGATCCTGCTCTCAAACTTTGTGCGTGGGGAAAATCAGACGGGGAAAGTCCGATAGAGCCCCCACACGATCGGATTTTCCGACGACGTAATCCGATCTGACTTTTTCCGTCTGACTTTCCGACCGTGTGTATGGGGTATAAGATCCGTGCATCGTGATTGAAGTGCCGTTAACTCTTAATGGCACCCCAAATGCAGTCTGCAGATACGACAAAACTTGCGGTTAAAAAAAAATGCGTGAAGCTGTACCCTCAGAAATGTGCAGGAGCTTCTTTGGTGCATTTCTTGCAGGTAGGGCAGCCTTTTCCAGCGATTGGGCGACCCTTTGCGCATTTCATAGAAACGTACAAAGAAAAACGCAAAAATATGTGTTCAGAGGATGTGGTGGGGAAGTAATGATTTGATCTGCTGCAGATTGTGTAAGTTTGCCCACTTCCAAAGAAATGAGGGGTCTATCATTGTTATGATAGGTGTATTTTATATGATAGAGACAGACTATCAATCAAAAATTCAGAAAAAAAAAAACACGTGATAGAAATGTTATGAATGGAGTTGAAGTTCAGTGAGTAAAATAAGTATTTGATCGCTCACCAACCAACAATAATTCTGGCTCCCACAGACTGGCTACAGTAGGTGCTCATGTGGTACACAGATTAGTCGTGTCAATGAACTCGTTATGTGTATAAAAGACACCTGTCTACAGAATCAATTTCTTCCATTCAAACCTCACCATCATGGGCCAAGACCAAAGAGCTGCCAAAGGACATCAAGGACCAGATTGTAGACCTTCACAAGGCTGGAATGGGCTACAAGACCATCAGCAAAGAAGCTCGGTGAGAAGGAGACAACTGCTGGAGCGATTATTTGCAAACGAAAGAAATACAAAATAACCATCAATCGTCTTCAGTCTGGAGCTCCATGCAAGATTTCTCCTCATGGGGTGAGGATGGTCATGAGAAAAGTGAGGGATCCGCCCAGAACTACACGGGAGGAGCTTGTGAAGGATCTCAAGGCAGTTGGGACCACAGTCACCAAAATAAACCATTGGTAACACAATACACCGCCATTGAATGGAAATTCTGCAGCGCCTGCAAGGTCCCCCTCCTCAAGAAAGCACATCTACAGGCCCGTCTGATGTTTGTCAATGAACGTGTAAATGATTCAGAGAAGGATCGGGAGAAGGTGTTGTGGTCAGATGAGACCAAAATCAAGCTCTTTGGCATTAACTCGGCTCGCCATGTTTGGAGGAAGATAAATGCTGACTATGACCCTAAGAACAGCATCCCTACAGTCAAGCACAGAGGTGGAAACATTATGCTTTGGGGGGTTTCTTTGCTAAAGTTACAGGAGGACTTTGCCACGTTGAGAGGTCGATGGACGGGGGCCATGTATTGTAAAATATTGGATGAGAACCTTCTTCCCTCAGCCAGAACACTGAAGATGGGTCATGAATTGGTCTTCCAGCATGACAATGACCCAAAACATACCGCCAAGGCAACAGCCAGAACACTGAAGATGGGTCATGGATGGGTCTTCCAGCATGACAATGACCCAAAACATACCACCAAGGCAACAGCCAGAACACTGAAGATGGGTCATGGATGGGTCTTCCAGCATGACAATGACCCAAAACATACCGCCAAGGCAACAGCCAGAACACTGAAGATGGGTCATGGATGGGTCTTCCAGCATGACAATGACCCAAAACATACCGCCAAGGCAACAGCCAGAACACTGAAGATGGGTCATGGATGGGTCTTCCAGCATGACAATGACCCAAAACATACCGCCAAGGCAACAGCCAGAACACTGAAGATGGGTCATGGATGGGTCTTCCAGCATGACAATGACCCAAAACATACCGCCAAGGCAACAGCCAGAACACTGAAGATGGGTCATGGATGGGTCTTCCAGCATGACAATGACCCAAAACATACCGCCAAGGCAACAGCCAGAACACTGAAGATGGGTCATGGATGGGTCTTCCAGCATGACAATGACCCAAAACATACCGCCAAGGCAACAAAGGAGTGGCTCAAGAGGAAGCACATTAAGGTCATGGTGTGGCCTAGCCAGTCTCCAGACCTTAATCCTATAGAAAATTTATGGAGGGAGCTGAAAATTCGAGTTGCCAAGTGACAGCAAAGAGATAGATAGATAGAAAAAGATAAAGTTAGAAAACTTAAAGGATTTAGAGAAGATCTGTAGAGAAGAGTGGACCAAAATCCCTCCTGAGATGTGTGCAAACCTGATCACCAACTACAAGAAACGTCTGACTTCTATGCTTCCCAACAAGGGTTTCTCCACCAAGTCGTTGGTTCTGCTTGGAGATCAAATACTTATTTTCCTCACTGTATGTTAACAATACCCCAAACGTGGCCAGCAGACACATGTTTTTTTTTTTTTTGCGCACCACAAATGCGTCAAAACCTGCAGTTAAAAAAAAAAAACGCCCCAAAAATAGTGCAAGAGCTTCTTTGGCACATTTAAGTGAAAGGGCTGCTCTATGCACGTTGCATGAAAATGTAAAAAAGAATGCAAAAATACACTGCATTGAGTGAACGCTAGCTGGCCATATATATGAGTAAAGAGGTACGTGGCGCTAACTAAAAATAAATAAGTAAACAAAAATAAGTGTGATAAACACACTTAACACTTCCAGAACCGTGCTAATGGTGAGGTGCTAAATTAATCAGGTGCTAATGATCTTCAATATAATAGAGCAATAATAAAAAAACACACAAATAAACGATGACTACTTCCAAAAACGTGCTAAAACCAATGTGCTGTATAGTCAAGTGCAACAAATATTCAAAGCGATGTATAATATTAAACGCTCATAATAACAGGTATTTCTAATAAAGTGCAAATAAAGTGCAAAAGTGTTCTAAAAGTGCTGGTAGTGTAATCAAAGTGCAAAAGAGAGGCAGATCTCCAAAGTGGCAGTTCATTCAAAAAGACGAAAGTGCATGTTCGTGTGCTAATGAGGTCAGCTGGTCACCTCCTTCCTGTGTCACGACCTACAGTCTGCCCCGGAGGATACCCTTGGATTAACATTTGAGGGATCGATTTTGGCCGTCCGTCCATTTTGGAGCTGCCTGCTTGGAATCGTGGACTCCAATCAAAGTGGATGCAGATCCGAGCCACAGTTTGGGTGATACCATGGAGTTGGGCACCGACCATCATTGGCTACTTAGCCTCTCAAGCTCTCATGACGCATTGCCTTATGGTGTATATGTGTCCACCAGTTATGGTAAGAGTACCTATTCTCTTATCTGTGTATATTATCCTTTGAAGTAGAGGTTATTTGGATTGCAAGAAGATACAGCCCCCTTGAGTGGACTCCTATACGTGGACATTCATCCCTTGACCAATGGTCACTGCTGTTGTCCTTTTTTATATTGCTAAGGACTTATCACTTTGCTAAGGACTTATCACTTCACTATTTTTAGCGCTACACTTCAATTTTGATTTGCATGTGCAGTATGATCGAACAAAATCCACTTCATCCAATAGATATCACCATCCGTGGCGCGCCACTCATTTCCCCCCAGCCTCTCACCTCATACAAAGACCCCTACAAGTCGAATCAGGCCTTGGGATGAATGTATCCAGTACCCTCAGCGATCGACCGATCTCCGCAGATGATCACAGCAATACCGGTATCATAGGGATCTTTGTATGAGGTGAGAGGCTGGGGGAAATGAGTGGTGCACCACGGATGGTGATATCTATTGGATGAAGTGGATTTCGTTCTCTCTTTCGGACTTTGATTACACTGCCAGCACTTTTAGAACACTTTTGAACTTTATTTATGAGTGGCGCACCACGGATGGTTATATCTATTGGATGAAGTGGATTTTGTTCTCTCTTTCAGACTTTGATTACACTACTAGCACTTTTAGAACACTTTTGAACTTTATTTATGAGTGGCGCACCACGGATGGTGATATCTATTGGATGAAGTGGATTTCGTTCTCTCTTTCAGACTTTGATTACACTACTAGCACTTTTAGAACACTTTTGAACTTTATTTATGAGTGGCGCACCACGGATGGTGATATCTATTGGATGAAGTGGATTTCGTCTCTCTTTTGGACTTTTGATTACACTACCAGCACTTTTAGAACACTTTTGAACTTTATTTATGAGTGGCGCACCATGAATGGTGATATCTATTGGATGAAGTGGATTTCGTCTCTCTTTCGGACTTTGATTACACTGCCAGCACTTTTAGAACACTTTTGAACTATATTTATGAGTGGCGCACCATGAATGGTGATATCTATTGGATGAAGTGGATTTCGTCTCTCTTTCGGACTTTGATTACACTGCCAGCACTTTTAGAACACTTTTGAACTATATTTATGAGTGGCGCACCACGGATGGTGATATCTATTGGATGAAGTGGATTTCGTTCTCTCTTTCGGACTTTGATTACACTGCCAGCACTTTTAGAACACTTTTGAACTTTATTTATGAGTGGCGCACCACGGATGGTGATATTTATTGGATGAAGTGGATTTCGTTCTCTCTTTCGGACTTTGATTACACTGCCAGCACTTTTAGAACACTTTTGAACTTTATTTATGAGTGGCGCACCACGGATGATGATATCTATTGGATGAAATGGATTTTGTCTCTCTTTTGGGCTTTTGATTACACTACCAGCACTTTTAGAACACTTTTGAACTTTCTTTATGAGTGGCGCACCACGGATGATGATATCTATTGGATGAAGTGGATTTCGTCTCTCTTTCGGACTTTTGATTACACTACCAGCACTTTTAGAACACTTTTGAACTTTGTTTATGAGTGGCGCACCACGGATGGTGATATCTATTGGATGAAGTGGATCTCATTCTCTCTTTCGGACTTTTGATTACACTACCAGCCCTTTTAGAACACTTTTGCACTTTATGAGTGGCGCACCACGGATGGTGATATCTATTGGATAAATTGGATTTCGTTTTCTCTTTCAGACTTTGATTACCGTATTTATCGGCGTATAACACGCACCCCAAGTTTAGAAGGGAATTTTAAGGAAAAAAACTTTTAGGAGGGAAATTTAAGGAAAAAAAACTTACATTTAAATGCCCATCAATGCAGCCTTATCAGTGTCATTTGCAGCCTTGCATTGCAGCCTTGTCATGCAGCCTTGTGCATCGTTGTCCCCTTGTCAGATTTTATTTTTAAAAATGGCGCCGCCGAGATGTCCTGTGTATCTAGGCGGCGCCCGGTAGTTCTCGGCCGCCTTCGGCCCTTCTCGCGGTTTTCAGCCGCCTTCGGCCACTCTCGGCGGCTTTCGGCCACCTTTGGCCATTCTCGCCGGCTTTCGGCCGTTCTCGTCCACTTTCGGCCGCTCTCGGCCTTTCTCGGTGGTTTTTGGCCGCCGAGAAGGGCCGAAAGCCTCCAAGAACGGCCGAAAGCTGCGAGAAGGGCCGAAGGCGGCTGAAAGTCGCCCAGAGGCTCAAAAATCGTGCAAAAATTGCGGAGGATCGACGTATAACACGCACCCACGATTTTCCCCTGATTTTAAGGGGAAAAAAGTGCGGGTTATACGCCGATAAATACGGTACATTACCAGCACTATTAGAACACCTTTGCACTTTATTAGAAATACCTGTTATTATGAACGTTTAATATTATATATCGTGTTGAAGATTTGGCACATCAGTCTAGCGTGTTTTTGGAAGTATTCATCTTTTATTTGTTTTTTTTATGATCATGAATGGTTATTATTGCTCTATTATATTGAAGATCATTAGCACCTGATTAATTTAGCACCTCGCCATTAGCACGGTTCTGAAAGTGTTAAGTGCGTTTATCACATTTATTTTTGTTTACTTATTTATTTTTAGTTAGCGCCACGTACTTCTTTACTCATTTATGTTTTTTCTGTGTGGGAACACTTTTATGTGTTGGCAGCTTCTCTAATCCCTATTTTGTTTATTTGAGCGAGCCTGGGTTTTGCGCGTTTAGTATTTTTCCTTTCAGCTGGCCATATATGTGGTGATACGGTGATGAAATCTTCTATTCCCATTTTTCTTGAATAAAACTGCAAAGCAATCAAATCCGTAAATGGCGGCTTCCCTCAACCGCGACAAGATGAGATCGAAAATTGCCCCAATTAACTGCAACAGAAAATGTTGCTTTATAAAAAAAATAAAAAAATAGCTTTTGTTGTTGTTTTTTTTTTTTTTCCCATTTTCTTTTCATTTCAACTCGCTCTTTAACTAAACGTTATCGCCGCTGTCAATTTCTTGCCCAGTTTCCACTTTTGCGATCGACCGCATTCTAGAAGCCGGTCAAACATCGCGGGCAGTAGATTGCTTAGTTTATAGTGATTACCGCAATTCATATTAACGATTCCCGGCGTCTCAAAATTGACTGACAATTTCCCACGTGCTTGTTGAAGAGAGCTAGAGAGAGACTCTAGTGCCTCCTGGTGGTGATGAAAGTCTGATGTCTCATGGGCAGGTGGTGTGGAGGTCCCCGTAGAATCCAGTAACAGTCCCGGCTCTGAAGAAAAGCTGGAGAATACAGAGGTAACAGCCAGGTAAGTGTGTGGGATAAGATGAGGACTTCAAAGTGAACCTTTCACTAAAGCAAAATATTTTTTCCCTGTTCTGTAAGAAGTAAAGGTTATAAAACGTCCTACTTACCCATAACAAATCTTATTCTATATTGTAAAAAAAAAAAAAAAAGACTCAAATTTAGTTTATTCCCATACGGCCAAAGGTTTGCAGAACCTGACCATCATGCCTACCTATATGGCTAGAGGTATGAGGACCCTCCTAGCAATGATTGAGTTCAGTTTTTTCCAATGAATGATTCCGTTAATACTACACCATTCAAAGACATTGGAGATAATTGTGCTCTTCCAACCTTGTGGTAACAGTTTGGTGATCTTCTTCTGCTCCACCATGTCTGTGCCTCTATGTACAATGCCAGCTCCATAAAGACATTGTTTGACCAGTTAGATGTGGAGGCACTTGAGTGTCCTGCACAGAGCCCCGACCTTAACCCTACTGAACACCTTTGGGATAAATTGGAATGAGTCAGGTCTTCTGAACCAACATCTCCATACGGACAAGGTTTGACCAGTTTTATGTGGAGGCACTGGAGTCTCCTGCACAGAGCCCTGACCTTAACCCTACTGAACACCTTTGGGATAAATTAGAATGAGTCAGGTCCTCTGAAGCAATATCTTCTTAAAGACATGGTTGGACCAGTTTGGTGTGGAGGCACTCGAGTGTTCTATACTGAGCCCTGACCCATGGGCATCCGCAGAACTTTTTTCAGGGGGGGCATCATTTTAGGGCCACCCATGCACCGCCCCTTTTCGACAATGTCATTATCACATTATAATGGTCAGAGACTGCAGACGTAGTACAGTCCCTAGGATAAGTAATGGTAAATGTAAATGGAATAATGACCAACAGGCCCTCTTACCAAACCCAGCAAAATGACAGCATGATCCCTCCAGCTGGACGATCGCTCACTCTGGGTCCCCCGGGGGCGACTCTGGTCAGTAGTGTAGCATGTCTGTACCTTGGTCTCTCTGGCTTCCGCCCGGCACACTCCTCATTCTTTGTCCTGTTGCACTCTCTCCCTCAGCTTTTTTCCAGGCTGCAGTCTCTCAATCTCTCTCTTGATCAAGCTGTAGCCTCCTCCCTGTGGAAAACAGTGCTGCCAATATTTGGGACTACATGTCCTATGATGCTCTCCTCTCCTAATCTCCTTTGATTGGCCCCCAGTTATGGCCAATAGGGAAGGAACGGAGCGGGCAGGATGCCCCGATAGCGACGCAACTGTGCTGAATTTAAGATCTGATCCCCAATTCCTGGGGGGGGGGGGCACTTGACCCTACTTGCCCCTACCTGCGGACGCCCATGCCCTGACCTCAACCCTACTGAACACCTTGGTGATGAATTGGAATGAGTCAAGTCTTCTCAACCAGCATCTTCATAAAGGCATGGTTTGACCAGCTTGGTGTGAAGGAACTTGAGTGTCCTGTACAGAGTGCTGACCTCATCCCTACTGGACACCTTTGTAGTGAATTGGGATGAGTCAGGTCTTCTTCACCAACATCTTCATAAACAAATACTTGGTTTGACTACTTTGGTGTGAAAGAACTTGAGTGTCCTGCAAAGATCCCTGACCTTAACTCTACTGAAAACCTTTAAGATGAACTGGAATACTGATTTTGGGTCAAGTCTTTCAAAAAAATGTGGAGGCTGTTAGAGCCATAAATACAGGAGAGGGAGAAACTCCATGATAATGCCCCACATCCCATTTCCATTGGGATGCTGGACCTCCCATTGGGAATGGGATGTCCAACAATATCGTATAGGTGTAATGATCAGATAGCCACAACTTTGTGATTATATACCATGTATATATACTATAATGGAGCATAACAGTTAGGGCTAGTTTACACTTGCTTTAAAACATGACTTTGGACACACTTTGTTAAAGCTCTCTGAATGCAAGTGAAGGCTCCTGTCACTAAAATGGTTAGCGTACAGTCCTTTATACACCTGCATTTGCTTGGTGCTTCGATGAGGCTTCGACGGGGCTTTGGTGAGGCTTCGACGGGGCTTTGGTGAGGCTTCGATGGGGCTTTGGTGAGGCTTCGATGGGGCTTTGGTGAGGCTTTGGTGGGGCTTTGGTGAGGCTTCGGTGGGGCTTCAGTGGGGCTTTAAGCGAGCTTTGCCTTAGACTTCTATGGGGGCTTTGAAGACACTTTGAAGCTACATGGGGTATAATTTTTGAAGCAAAGCCAAAGCAAAAGCAAGTATAAACAAGGACTGTAAGCTAACCATTTTATTTAGTGACAGGAGCTTTGACTAGCATTCAGAGAGCTTTAACAAAGCCTATCTGAAGCCTCGTTGAAGCCGAAGCCGAAGTGTAAATGAGCCCTTAATAAGCTATGAGCTAGGATTTGATGTTAGGGTCACCAGTAGGGTCAACCTTACTTAACACCTTGGGAATGCATTGGAATGTCGATTGTGATCCAAGTCTTCTCACCCATCATCAGTACCCGACCTCACAAATAGGCCTGAATTCCCACAGATACTTCAAAAGCCTTCCCAAAAGAGTGGAGGCTATTTGAGCCACAAATGGAAGAGAAGGTGCGACGCCTTATTAATGTCCAACATCCCATTTCCAACGGCCGATCTCCCTTTGAGAATGGAATGCCCAGCAAGATCATATAGGTGTAATGGTCAGATTTCGGCAAATTTTTGGCAGTTAATAAGCTATGAGCTAGGATTTCATGTTAGGGTCACCTTTAGAACTGCCATTGTGTAAAAGTCTTTTTTTTTCTTTTACAGAATTGTTCCGCAGAGCACGGATAATGGAAACCTCCTGGTCTGCTCCGCCACCAATGAAGCTCTTCAGGCCCCACTCTCCGTGAGCTTCATAATGAATGTTCTATGTGAGAAAATACTATACTGTACCCACATTTCATCACGGTCCCACTATTCTTGCCGGCATTAATAAGCTAGTACAGTGCAGGATAGATCACAGGAACCAGGTCACCAATGTGCCTAAAGGTGGCAGTTGGCTCCTAACTTTTTGTTGGCGCCTCCTTTGTTTCTGTCAATGAAAGCCCCTTGGCTTCTTATGCCTAGATCCTAGATAGGATTGACTGGCTGCTGAATAGGGATGAGCAAGTTAGGAGAGACCTATTTTGCCGCATATTACTGATTAAAGAAGCAGTAACCCTCAGTTTTACTCATTGAGAGGCTAAATTTGTTGAAAAAAAAGTCTACTCTTCTCTTCTTAGATGGGGTTTTTTGTATTTTTTTTTTTTAGATTAGTTCAATTAATTTCATATTGTGCTTTTATTTTTTATCATATTTAGAGAGAGAGAGAGAGAGAGAGAGAGAGAGAGAAGAGAGAGAGAGAGAGAGAGAGAGAGAGAGAGAGAGAGAGAGGGAGTGAGAGAGAGAGAGAGAGAGAGAAAGACTACTTCGGTCTCCTATTATTTGCCCTACACTTTACTGCAGGGTCCCCAGATGTGCACATACAGTATAGACTGATGCTTTTATGTTTCATGCATTGGGGTAAGTGTTGAGGTAGACATTAGAAACGTGCATTTCGTTTTCTTTCCCGAATTTGAAAATCGGACGGAATTTTCATTATTCGGACATTCGGATGCATCCCAATTACCGAATTACAACGAATTCAGCCGAAATTCGAATCGAATTCGAAAAAAAAAATTGATTTTGAAAACAATTTCGAAATCAAATTCGAAAACAATTCTAGTCTAATCGAATTTGAAAACAATTCAAATCGAATTCGAATAAAAATCGAAAAAATATAAATCGATTTCTAAAAAAAGAATACAGTAAAATAGAATATGAAATAATAACACAATAGAATGAAAATAAAAGAATAGTAAAGAATAGAATTCAATAGAATGTAATAAAATACAATAGAAGAATATAACCTTCTTCTGAAAATTATAATTTCGAATAGTATAAATTCAAATTCGAGAATAGATTTGAAAATAACTCAAAACAATGGAAACTAAAATAATATATATTATATTTTATTATAGTCTATTCTTAGTCTATTCTTTTCTATTATTTTATATTCTAATATTTTCTACTCAAATTTGATCCATATATATATATATATATATATATATATATATATATATATAAATATATAAAAAAAAAAAATATATATATATATATATATATATATATATATATATATATATATATATATATATTAATTTTATATATATATATATATATATATGGATCAAATTTGAATAGAAAATATTAGAATATAAAATAATAGAAAAGAATATATATATATATATATATATATATATATATATATATATATATATATATATATATATATATATATATATATATATATATATATATATATATATATATATATCTATCTCTGTATATAAAGTCGGGTCGCAAAATATTTTCGAATCCGGTTGAAATAATTTTGAAACATGTTGAAATAATTTCGAATTCGGTTGAAATGTTTTGGAATGTGACCGATTTTTCAAATACGGTAGAAAACGAAACTAAATCCGAAAACGAATTTAATGAATTTAAAGATTATAACTAAACAAAATTAATTAATTAGCGAATTAAAACGAAACGAAACAATTTTTTTTCCTTTTGCACATGTCTAGTAGACATGAAGAGTTCAGGCAGAAGACATTCACTACATATGATGAGCCATACTGTGATAGGCCTCAGTTTATGTCTTGGCCAGGCTACATTCGCTGGTTCCTCTACTATATAGTGTAGATGACCCATACAGATTTTTTTGTTCGTATTGTGAATTATGTGTTGTGTTTTTCTTGTCACTGACCCTGTGCATCTCTGTAGTTCCCCCTGACACTCCGACCATTGATGGCTACGAGGGACCCACTATAAAGGCAGACGAAAAGCTAGAACTGACCTGCATATCTAGGAACGGGAACCCTCTGGCGACTTTGCAATGGCTAAAGGTTGGCAAATCATTTCTCTGAACCTAATACATTCAGAAATGAAATAGGTCAATGTTGTCACTTTGTTGAGCAGGAAGAGAGTGTATCTAAAGCCAAGAGTTTTGGATGGATTCATGAGATTCAATCTCCCTGGATGGAGTATGGAGATTGGATCTCCCTGGATGGAGTATGGAGATTCGATCTCCCTGGATGGAGTATGGAGATTCGATCTCTCTGGATGGAGTATGGAGATTCGATCTCTCTGGATGGAGTATGGAGATTCGATCTCCCTGGATGGAGTATGGAGATTGGATCTCCCTGGATGGAGTATGGAGATTCGATCTCCCTGGATGGAGTATGGAGATTCGATCTCTCTGGATGGAGTATGGAGATTCGATCTCTCTGGATGGAGTATGGAGATTCGATCTCCCTGGATGGAGTATGGAGATTGGATCTCCCTGGATGGAGTATGGAGATTCAACGTCCTAATCCCTATTTGTCTTAGTGACCATTGCCACCGAAACAACCGGTGACTAAATGTTTTAGGAATTCCACAGTTCTCACCAGAACAAGAGATGATGGGAAATCTTCCAATGGGGACCCCCCGGCTCCTCGGCTATGGAATGCTCTACCAATCAACATCCGCCTGGAAGAAAATCACCTGGCTTTTAGGAAAAAACTCAAGACCTTCCTCTCCTAGCTGATGATCAAAGCCCGTCACAGCGCCTTGAGGCGATTCAGTTCGCGTTGTGCGCTATACAAATATTTCATTCATTCATTCATTCACACCTGTTCCAGTTAAAGCGGAGGTCCACCCTAAAGTGGACCTTCCGCTCATTGGAACCCTCCCCCCCCTCAGGGCGCCACAATTGGCACCTTTCAGGGGGGAGGGGGGTGCAGGTACCTGTACAGTACAGGTATCTGCACCCACTTCCGGCGTAGATTCTGCAGAAGGTACGCCCCTTTCCGCAGAATCTACGCCCCTTTATGAAGGTCCCCCGCTGCCTGCTGGGAAACACACGGATCCCAGAGACAGCGGGGACCATCCTTATTGCGCAGCGCAACTCGCACATGCGCAGTAGGGAACCGGGAAATGAAGCCGAAAGGATCCACTTCCTGATTCCCATACCCAAGATGGCGGCGGCAGCACCCGAGAGACGATCGAGAGATCGGCTTCGGGTGCCGACATCGCGGGCGCGCTGGGCGGGTAAGTGTCATTATTTTAAAAGTCAGCAGCTGCAGTATTTGTAGCTGCTGGCTTTAAAAAAACAAAAAACGGCGGAACTCCCGACGGACTCTCGCTTTAAGTCTAATGCCGCGTACACACAATCGGACTTCCCGGCGGACTTGGTCCGGGGGACCAGGGTCCGTCGGACAATTCGATCGTGTGTGGGCTCCAGCGGACTTTTTCTTCCCAAAAGTCCGGCGGACCTAGAAATAAGACTGGCTTCAAATTTGTCCACCGGACTCGGCTTTTAGCGGACAATCCGTTCTTCTGTGTGCTGGTCCGATGGACTAAAACCGACGCTAGGGCAGCTATTGGCTACTGGCTATGAACTCCCTTATTCTACATCATCACGTTCAAATCCGTCTGACTTTTGGAGTGATCGTGTGTGCCCAAGTCAGTTTGTTTGAAAGCCCGGCGGACCTCAGCTGCAAAGTCCGTCGGATTGTCCGCTGGACCAAGTCCGTCAAAAACACCAACAAAACACCAAGCACCAGCAAACAGAATACACAGCAACCACTAAAGTGGAGTTCCATCCACTTTTACAACTTTGTCCTAAACGAAAGACAGCCCCTCCACCATTCGATTTAGGATAATTTTTTTTCTTACTTACCTTTTATGAAGTGCCTTGTGTACTTCCGTTCTAGCTCGGCCCCGGCCCATTGCATCATGTCCTCTTCTCTCCCCCGTTACCTTCTGGGACCTGTGTGTGTCCCGGAAGACGACGGGGCCATCCAGGAAGCGCCACGCAAATAGTGCACGGACAGTAGGGAACCAGCGGTGAAGCCTGAAGGCTCCACTGCCCGTTTCCCTTAGCTGGAATAGCGGCACCTGATCTGATGGACGGATCGGCCTCGGGGGGAGGGGGGGGCAGCATGGCGGGCTTCCTGGACAGGTAAGTGTCCTTATTAAAAGTCAGCAACTACAGTGTTTGTAGCTGCTGACTTTTAAGAAACAAAAAAAAATTTGCGGCTGGAACACCGCTTTAAGATATAAGTGGACCCCACCAAATGATCAAATACCTAACAAGCAGCCTTACTATAATACAATATATACAAAATGAGGAAGACAGCTAAACAGGGTTATACCAGAGATGCAAGGAAAAATTCAGAAAGGAGGAACCAAGACTGAGGTCAGAAACAAAGAGAAGCAGGTACAGGGTATAGGTACATGGGAAGAGCAGGCTCAGGCGGGAATCAGGCTCAGGATCAATTAGCAAGCTGTATCTGGTTAGCAGGTAAAACTCTGAAGCTCCAAGGAATAGTAGAGGAGGGACTAAATACCGTACCAACAGCCAGCATCAGGTGGAGAATGATTATTGGAATCTGCTGGCTACTGGGAGCAGGGCCGTCTTTAATATAGATTGGACCCCGGGCAAAATATTTCTTGGGGCCCCCCCCCCATGCAATTTTGCTCTCCACCTGCTCTGAGACATACAATAAATAGCAGCTAGACTTAAAATCCGTTTACTGTATCAGATCAGGCAGCAATTGCGATTGGTTGCCAGTGGTTAGAGCATATCGTTACTGCTTAATGACTGGTTGCTAGAGGTCACAGCACACATTACGGCTCACTGATTAGTTGCTAGAGGTTACAGCAAAGGATTTCTGCTTGTTAATTGGTTGCTAGAGATTACTGTTAAGTAATACTGCTCACTGATTGGTTTCTAGAGGTTACAGTACATCATCTCCTCACTGCAGGGGAGCATGATACACATATGAATGCCACCTTTATTTACATATCAATGCTGCCGGCCGCATCTATTTACTTAGTAATGCTGCCAATATTTACATATCAATGTCAATTATTTACATGTAAACACAGGGTCTGCAGGTGAATCATCTGTCCACAACAATAAGGCAGAACTGGGCAGCATTAGTACCATCACTTCACACTGAGATATCAGGATACAGTGCAGGACTAAAACTTCAAGGGACAAGGGAATTTACACTGGGATAGTTGGCAAGTATGAGGCAGCTGCTTTGGGCCCCACAACAATGACAGGGCCCAGGGCAGCTGCCCCTTTTGCCCTGTCTTAAAGACGGCCCTGACTGGGAGTCACCCACGGGTGGACACCGGGACTACGGTCTGGAAACCACAGTGCCACCAGCAGCTGATCCAGGTCCTGACAAAGTACTTGCTTATAAGTTGAGCCCAGTTGATGCCAAGGAAAGGAAATAAAATAAAAATAAATAAAACAAGACACATAGCAGAGGGTCAATAAAGTTGCTTCCAAAGGACAGAAGGATAGGGGATAGGCAGGCCTTAGATTTAAAGCCCCCAAAGCCAAATCCTTCGTAATAAAGTGAAAACAGGGGTGCACAAAATGCTATTCTGGCTGATAAAGGTAACAGCAGTTCTCATGGAACCTGATCATAAGTAGTGATGGCCGAACGGTTCGCCCGGCGGTCGTTTCGCGGCGAATTTCCGACATTCGCGGTCCGCACGTTCGAACGCCTTTTTCCGTCGTTCGCCGCGGCGGACTTACGTGTTTAATGTATACAAGAACTTTAACCTTTGGTGACACGTTTATCATGTGATACAGGACAGCCAATTGAGACATGACAGCACATGGACACTTGTACATTCCCCCTAACCTATAAATACACCCGATCCGGTGGCCATTTTACATTCTTTCTTCTGTTAAGATAGGGACAGGTTCCTGTGTGGAGTAGGGAGAGATAAACCACTAGCTATTTGGTACACAAAAGTTCTTTTCAGGACTGGTATAGGTGTTAGGTGTTGATAGGTTTGCTGTGCTGCTGATTCTTGCAGCAGCCTGAGTGTCTTTTGTTAGTTTAGAGAAAGGGAAAGGACGGTGTATGCTACAGGGACAGCCAGATTAGTCTTTCATCATCATCATCATCATCATCATCATTAGCTGTTACTATCAAGGTCCACAAAAGAGCTGTTCCAGTAACCACTAATCGTTCTCTTTTTTTGCCAATTTGTATAGGGACAGGAAGGAAGCAGTGTTGTCAGGCAGTGAGGGTAATTTTAAAGACTTGCTGTTATTATTAGTTCCACAAAGGTTCTTTTCAGGACTGGTATCAGTGGTACAGTAATAGGCTTGTACATGTATAATATTCTTTCTTCCAAATATAGAAAGGATATTATACTTGACTGCTGCCCTTCTGCTGCAGTCTGCTAAACATTCACAACTCACTTGTTCCACAAAAGTTCTTATAAGGACTGGTAACTTGGTATAGGGTGCTACGGTACATAGGCTTGAGTGCGGTACAGTCTGCTGTTCTGTAAGGACCGCTATCGGTCCACAATAGATAGGGTTGACGTGCACCACTGCTGACCGCTGCCCTATACTGCAGCAGTCCTTCAGCGGTATAGGGACTGACGTACAGTCTGCTAAACACTAATACACAACCTGCTTGGTCCACAAAAGTTCTTATAAGGACTGGTAACTTGGTATAGGGTGCTACGGTACATAGGCTTGAGTGCGGTACAGTCTGCTGTTCTGTAAGGACCGCTATCGGTCCACAATAGATAGGGTTGACGTGCACCACTGCTGACCGCTGCCCTATACTGCAGCAGTCCTTCAGCGGTATAGGGACTGACGTACAGTCTGCTAAACACTAATACACAACCTGCTTGGTCCACAAAAGTTCTTATAAGGACTGGTAACTTGGTATAGGGTGCTACGGTACATAGGCTTGAGTGCGGTACAGTCTGCTGTTCTGTAAGGACCGCTATCGGTCCACAATAGATAGGGTTGACGTGCACCACTGCTGACCGCTCACCTATACTGCAGCAGTCCTTCAGCGGTATAGGGACTGACGTACAGTCTGCTAATCACTAACACACAACCTGCTTGTTCCACAAAAGTTCTTATAAGGACTGGTAACTTGGTATAGGGTGCTACGGTACATAGGCTTGAGTGCGGTACAGTCTGCTGTTCTGTAAGGACCGCTATCGGTCCACAATAGATAGGGTTGACGTGCACCACTGCTGACCGCTGCCCTATACTGCAGCAGTCCTTCAGCGGTATAGGGACTGACGTACAGTCTGCTAATCACTAACACACAACCTGCTTGTTCCACAAAAGTTCTTATAAGGACTGGTAACTTGGTATAGGGTGCTACGGTACATAGGCTTGAGTGCGGTACAGTCTGCTGTTCTGTAAGGACCGCTATCGGTCCACAATAGATAGGGTTGACGTGCACCACTGCTGACCGCTGCCCTATACTGCAGCAGTCCTTCAGCGGTATAGGGACTGACGTACAGTCTGCTAAACACTAATACACAACCTGCTTGGTCCACAAAAGTTCTTATAAGGACTGGTAACTTGGTATAGGGTGCTACGGTACATAGGCTTGAGTGCGGTACAGTCTGCTGTTCTGTAAGGACCGCTATCGGTCCACAATAGATAGGGTTGACGTGCACCACTGCTGACCGCTCACCTATACTGCAGCAGTCCTTCAGCGGTATAGGGACTGACGTACAGTCTGCTAATCACTAACACACAACCTGCTTGTTCCACAAAAGTTCTTATAAGGACTGGTAACTTGGTATAGGGTGCTACGGTACATAGGCTTGAGTGCGGTACAGTCTGCTGTTCTGTAAGGACCGCTATCGGTCCACAATAGATAGGGTTGACGTGCACCACTGCTGACCGCTGCCCTATACTGCAGCAGTCCTTCAGCGGTATAGGGACTGACGTACAGTCTGCTAAACACTAATACACAACCTGCTTGGTCCACAAAAGTTCTTATAAGGACTGGTAACTTGGTATAGGGTGCTACGGTACATAGGCTTGAGTGCGGTACAGTCTGCTGTTCTGTAAGGACCGCTATCGGTCCACAATAGATAGGGTTGACGTGCACCACTGCTGACCGCTCACCTATACTGCAGCAGTCCTTCAGCGGTATAGGGACTGACGTACAGTCTGCTAATCACTAACACACAACCTGCTTGTTCCACAAAAGTTCTTATAAGGACTGGTAACTTGGTATAGGGTGCTACGGTACATAGGCTTGAGTGCGGTACAGTCTGCTGTTCTGTAAGGACCGCTATCGGTCCACAATAGATAGGGTTGACGTGCACCACTGCTGACCGCTGCCCTATACTGCAGCAGTCCTTCAGCGGTATAGGGACTGACGTACAGTCTGCTAAACACTAATACACAACCTGCTTGGTCCACAAAAGTTCTTATAAGGACTGGTAACTTGGTATAGGGTGCTACGGTACATAGGCTTGAGTGCGGTACAGTCTGCTGTTCTGTAAGGACCGCTATCGGTCCACAATAGATAGGGTTGACGTGCACCACTGCTGACCGCTCACCTATACTGCAGCAGTCCTTCAGCGGTATAGGGACTGACGTACAGTCTGCTAATCACTAACACACAACCTGCTTGTTCCACAAAAGTTCTTATAAGGACTGGTAACTTGGTATAGGGTGCTACGGTACATAGGCTTGAGTGCGGTACAGTCTGCTGTTCTGTAAGGACCGCTATCGGTCCACAATAGATAGGGTTGACGTGCACCACTGCTGACCGCTCACCTATACTGCAGCAGTCCTTCAGCGGTATAGGGACTGACGTACAGTCTGCTAATCACTAACACACAACCTGCTTGTTCCACAAAAGTTCTTATAAGGACTGGTAACTTGGTATAGGGTGCTACGGTACATAGGCTTGAGTGCGGTACAGTCTGCTGTTCTGTAAGGACCGCTATCGGTCCACAATAGATAGGGTTGACGTGCACCACTGCTGACCGCTGCCCTATACTGCAGCAGTCCTTCAGCGGTATAGGGACTGACGTACAGTCTGCTAAACACTAATACACAACCTGCTTGGTCCACAAAAGTTCTTATAAGGACTGGTAACTTGGTATAGGGTGCTACGGTACATAGGCTTGAGTGCGGTACAGTCTGCTGTTCTGTAAGGACCGCTATCGGTCCACAATAGATAGGGTTGACGTGCACCACTGCTGACCGCTCACCTATACTGCAGCAGTCCTTCAGCGGTATAGGGACTGACGTACAGTCTGCTAATCACTAACACACAACCTGCTTGTTCCACAAAAGTTCTTATAAGGACTGGTAACTTGGTATAGGGTGCTACGGTACATAGGCTTGAGTGCGGTACAGTCTGCTGTTCTGTAAGGACCGCTATCGGTCCACAATAGATAGGGTTGACGTGCACCACTGCTGACCGCTCACCTATACTGCAGCAGTCCTTCAGCGGTATAGGGACTGACGTACAGTCTGCTAATCACTAACACACAACCTGCTTGTTCCACAAAAGTTCTTATAAGGACTGGTAACTTGGTATAGGGTGCTACGGTACATAGGCTTGAGTGCGGTACAGTCTGCTGTTCTGTAAGGACCGCTATCGGTCCACAATAGATAGGGTTGACGTGCACCACTGCTGACCGCTGCCCTATACTGCAGCAGTCCTTCAGCGGTATAGGGACTGACGTACAGTCTGCTAAACACTAATACACAACCTGCTTGGTCCACAAAAGTTCTTATAAGGACTGGTAACTTGGTATAGGGTGCTACGGTACATAGGCTTGAGTGCGGTACAGTCTGCTGTTCTGTAAGGACCGCTATAGGTCCACAATAGATAGGGTTGACGTGCACCACTGCTGACCGCTCACCTATACTGCAGCAGTCCTTCAGCGGTATAGGGACTAAGAGTTTTGTCACAGGGTCATTTAAAAAATGACATGCAGAGGAAGAGGCAGGCCCTTCCGCAGGGGTGGTAGGGGTAGGGCAGGAGCAACAGGCTTGAGCCAAAGTGGGAAGTTGCAGAAGGTGCGTTCAATTACTTTAAAGGATGCACCAGACTTGGTTGAGTGGCTCGCTCAGCCTTACTCTTCTGCACCCTCCTCATCCTCTCGATCTGCACCCTCTTCTTCACTCTCTGCTATGTGCACCCCCAAAGACACTACCACCAACAACACGACCACCACCACCACCACCACATACCTTCCGCTTGAGTCACTGGAATTATTTTCCGATCCATATCAAGAGGACATTTCTGATGCGCAGCCACTCTTGGTATTGGATCAGGAAGAGGAGGTAGCAACAAGCGCTACTCAGCAGTCTGACGCCAGTACCCAGATCAGCCCAAGGAGGAGGTTGGTCCCCGGTGTTGCTGCCTACTCCGAGATCTCTACTTATAGCGGTGGGGAAGGTGACGTTGATGATGACGTGTCTAGTGATGTCACGTGGGTGCCCACAAGAGAGGAAGAGGAGGGGAGTTCAGAGGGAGATATGGACCAGCAGATAGGGAGGAGAAGCAGCAATGACTTACATTGCACAGCAGGGACAAAGCAGACTGCAAATGTATCAGGAGCGAGTCATCGACCATGTACGGTCACATCTGGCGCTCCCAGGACACCGGCACATGGCTCCGCAGTGTGGGCTTTTTTTAACGTGTCCGCTGCTGACAATAGCGTTGCCATCTGCAATCTTTGCAGTCAACGCGTTAGTCGCGGTAAGCCCAATACTCACCTAGGGACGACCGCCTTAAGAAGGCACATGAGCAGCCATCACCGAGCCCAGTGGGAGCAACGGAACACACAAAGCCACACTGCAGGCTCTCACCGTCCAGCCTCGTCTTCTACTTCTCCTTCTCCTCTCTCCTCACAATTGTCCTCCACTCCACCTTCCATCACGCCAAGCTCACATTTTTCTGCAAAAAGGCAGGCTTCCGTGGGCCTAATGTTTGAGCGTAAAAAAATGATGATGCCGGATAACCCTCTTGCCCAACGGTTGGCGGCTGGCTTGTCAGAACTCATAGCCCGCCAACTACTGCCATATAAACTGGTGGACTCGGAGGCCTTTCGCAAATTTGTGGCCATTGGAACACCACAATGGAAGGTCCCAGGAAGGAAGTATTTCTCAGAGAAGGGCATCCCAGAGCTATATGGCCATGTTCAGCGGCAAGTGAATGTATCTCTGGCACACAGTGTCGGTGCCAAGATACATCTGACCACAGACACGTGGTCTAGCAAACACGGGCAGGGAAGGTATATCAGTTTTACTGCCCACTGGGTGAACCTTCTGACGGCCGTCAAGCATGTAACCCGTGGCACCCGTGTAGATTTGGTTTTACCGCCACGGATTGCATGCAGGCCTGACTCTTCTTCTCCTCCTCCTACTCCATCCTCCTCCCTCTCCTCCTCAGCTGCCTCCTCCTTTTCCGCTGCTAGCGTCTCTTCCACTGCACCGCCCAAGCTCCCCAGAACCTATTCCACATGCCAGGTGAGACGTTGCCATGCCGTGCTGCGTCTGTTGTGCCTGGAAGCAAAGAGCCACACTGGCCCGGCACTCCTTTCAGCTTTGCGTTCACAGGCAGATGAGTGGCTAACACCGCTCAATTTGACAGTTGGTAAAGTGGTGTGTGACAACGGTGCCAATCTGCTTAGCGCATTGAAACAGGGCAAAATCACGCACGTGCCGTGCATGGCACACGTCTTAAACTTGGTCGTGCAGCGATTCCTTGTCAAATACCCTGGGGTCCAGGACATCTTGCGGCAGGCAAGGAAAATCTCGGCCCATTTCAGAAGATCTTACACGGCCATGGCTCGCCTTGCTGACATTCAGCGGCGACACCATCTGCCGGTCAGACGTCTTATTTGCGATTGCCCGACGCGATGGAACTCAACCTTCTATATGCTTGATAGGCTGCTCCAGCAGAAACGTGCAGTTAACGTCTACCTGTATGAACTCTGCGAAAGAAACGGTTCTGGGGAGCTGGGTTTTTTTTCACCGCGCCAGTGGCTGCTCATGCGCGACACATGCAGACTTCTGCGGCCATTTGAGGAGATCACCAAACTGGTCAGTCGCAGCCATGGCGCCATCAGTGACATGGTACCTTATGCCTTCTTTCTGGAGCGTGCATTGCGTCGTGTCATTGATCAGGCTGTGGAGGAGCAGGAGCGGGAAGATGAGGAAGTCGCAATGCTGGATGAATTCCCAGGGGGGGCTACTCTATCTGAGACAAGTCAACAACAGGAGTCTGATGAGGAGTCAGAGGAGGATGGTGCCGGGGCGGATGAGCAGGAGCAAGAAGAGCATGCTTTAAACCTTTCTGGGATCCCTGTTGTGCGAGGATGGGGAGAGGAGAATGAAGAGGACGACATTATCCTGGATGATGAGCAGGAGCCAGGCCACCACACCGCTTCCACTTTAGTGCAAATGGGGGCCTTCATGCTCCAGTGTTTTAATAGGGACCCCCGTATAAAAAGCATGAGGGTCAAGGACCAGTACTGGGTGGCAACGTACTTAGACCCCCGGTACAAAC
Organism: Lithobates pipiens; assembly: GCF_037356315.1. Classification (NCBI taxonomy): domain Eukaryota; kingdom Metazoa; phylum Chordata; class Amphibia; order Anura; family Ranidae; genus Lithobates; species Lithobates pipiens. Next base: position 9,009,957 of record NW_027507788.1, on the reverse strand, counting down.
ACAAAATGGCGGAAATGTTACCGCCGTCGCAGAGGGCTGTCAGAATGCAGCACTTCCAGGCCTTGCTTCGAGAAATGCTGCATTCTGCTTTTGCGTGCGCTGGCAGAGGAGCAATTCCCACTCCCAGAGAAGGATTTGCGGGTACCAATCCAACAGCGCCTGCAAGAAGAGGCCGGTTTGAAGATGTGTTGGTGACTTCGGATATGAGGTCATTCTTTCAGCCGACCCATCGACAGGTGTCATCCGGATCCAGCATCAGGGAACGCCTAGACCGTCAGGTGTCCGACTACATTGGGTTAACGGCCGATGTGGACGCTCTGAGGAGTGATGAACCCCTAGACTACTGGGTGGGCAGGCTTGACCTCTGGCCAGAGCTTGCCCAATTTGCAATCGAACTGTTGGCTTGCCCCTCATCCAGTGTCCTGTCCGAAAGGACGTTCAGCGCAGCAGGGGGGATTGTGACCGATAAGCGTACTCGCCTAGCTCACCACAGTGTTAACTACCTCACATTTCTAAAAATGAATGAGGCATGGATCTCGGAGGAATTCAACACATGTGACCAGTAGACCATGTATATGTCTATAAACTATTTTTTTAATCAAGCACACAGACCTTCTTAATTCATTTGGCTCACTTCCTTGACCCAAAAAAGCACACCGTACTATATGCCCCTACCCTCCTCTTTGAAGAGGTTGAGCGGTGTCATATTTCTACTGGGGCTGCTTATGATATCCCTGTGCTGTGCTGACTTCCTCCTGGGGGTTCTTATTATGAAGGGATCACACTATCCCTGTGCTGTGCTGACTTCCTCCTGGGGGTTCTTATTATGAGGGGATCACACCATCCCTGTGCTGTGCTGACTTCCTCCTGGGGCTGCTTACGGTGCTGCTGTCAGTGCTGTATGTCACGGTGCTGCTGTCAGCGCTGTATGTCACGGTGCTGCTGTCAGCGCTGTATGTCACGGTGCTGCTGTCAGCGCTGTATGTCACGGTGCTGCTGTCAGCGCTGTATGTCACGGTGCTGCTGTCAGCGCTGTATGTCACGGTGCTGCTGTCAGCGCTGTATGTCACGGTGCTGCTGTCAGCGCTGTATGTCACGGTGCTGCTGTCAGCGCTGTATGTCACGGTGCTGCTGTCAGCGCTGTATGTCACGGTGCTGCTGTCAGCGCTGTATGTCACGGTGCTGCTGTCAGCGCTGTATGTCACGGTGCTGCTGTCAGCGCTGTATGTCACGGTGCTGCTGTCAGTGCTCTGTATTACGGTGCTGCTGTCAGATGCCTCTATCACGGTGCATGTGTCATTCCGGTATGTCACGCTGCTGGTGATCATCTCCTGCACCCTCTTCTTTGCCTACCCTGGTCCCTGACCTTCCCTCTCCTCCATTGCCTTCATTAGCTCCATAGTCCTGAATTGTTAGAACAATTTCCCAAATAAAATAAAAATGCTTGTAGTTATCGATCCCAAATTCACCTCATACATGTATTATGTCATTGTCCAGATGGTGGGACTACGTTTTACCCCCTAATAATTACCACGTGGCCGCAAATTCGACATGAAGGTTTGCAAAGTTCGCCTCCCATTGAAGTCAATGGGGCCCGCGGCGAACGTTCGGTTTCGCGAACGTTTGGGTCCGTTCGCATTTCGCGTTCGCGAAACGTCCCGTCGGAAGTTCGTCCATCACTAATCATAAGCAGGTCTTTATAAATATACAGCTTTACTTAAAAAGTATGTGCTTATTTTTCCCTTTAAGCTGTAGAACAATGTAAAAAGTGTGTTGAGCGATCCAAAGCAACCAATCAGAATAGTTCTAACTGTTGTTAAAAGGTTGCTCTGGGCTACTTCAAATAGTTTTTGTCCCCATGTTTCCCTTCTCTCTTCCAGAACGAGGAGGTGGTGAAAACTCGCTGGGAGACCGATTCCAAGAAGAGGTTATCCAAGAGCCAACTGGAACTTAAAATCAAGGCGGAGCACAACAATGCCGTCATCAGCTGTGAGGCTGTCAATCATGTGACGCCGATGGCCCTCCAGACCAGTATCACTCTCAATGTCGTGTGTAAGTGATCTGCTTCAGAATATGTCTTCCATTGTGTCAACTTTTTCCCCACATTTCAATCCAATTCTTGTAGGTTCCAAAGGCAGGCATGTTTGTATTAGCATAGTCATAGCAAACCTAGCCTAGCCTAAAATGTCTCTTAGCTCTTGTACACACACGGTCGGACATTCTGACAAACAAATCCGTTGGATTTTGTCCGATAGATTTTGTCCAACGGATTTTGTCCGAAACTGTTGCATACACACGGTCGGACAAAGTTGTCGAAAAATCCGATCGTACTTAACGTGATGACGTTATTTCGTTACGACGGGACTACGTTCAGGCTAGTAGCCAATAGCTTTGGTGTAGGAATTTGATCTGAGCATGCGTGGCACTTTGTCCGATCGGAATTCTCTACACACAATCGGACAAAGTCCGATCGGATCATGTTGTCGGAAAATTTTATAGCCCAGCTGGAAAACTTGGTCCGTCGAATATTCAGATGGAAACAGTCTGATGGAGCCCACACACGGTCGGATTATCCGACAACACGATCCTATCGGACATTGTCAATCGGAATATCTAACCGTGTGTACAAGGGCTAAGTTGACAACAGTGCTGAAGTGTGGAACCTCGTGGTGCCTGCCAATATCTGTGTATCTTCAATCTGATCCTTGCATCCCTTTGGCACTCCCTTGAATTGCAGGTCCTGGATGTACTTGGGGCATTGAGGTCTACCTAAGTCAAGACTAAGCACTATCCATCTAAGAGCTATTGTAAGCCCACCCTTGCCATGAAATAGTCAAATGCAAGAATTGCTAAAATTGTCAAATGCCTGTTGCCCACTAAAGTTCTGGCAATCTGATCCTTGCATCCCTCTGGCACTCCCTTGAATTGTAGGTCCTGGATGTACTTGGGGCATTGAGGTCTACCTAAGTCAAGACTAAGCACTATCAATCTAAGAGCTATTGTAAGCCCACCCCTGCCATGAAATAGTCAAATTCTAGAATTGCTAAAATTGTCAAATGCCTGTTGCCCACTAAAGTTCTGGCAATCTGATCCTTGCATCCCTCTGGCACTCCCTTGAATTGCAGGTCCTGGATGTACTTGGGGGCATTGAGGTCTACCTAAGTCAAGACTAAGCACTATCCATCTAAGAGCTATTGTAAGCCCACCCCTGCCATGAAATAGTCAAATTCTAGAATTGCTAAAATTGTCCAATGCCTGTTGCCCACTAAAGTTCTGGCAATCTGATCCTTGCATCCCTCTGGCACTCCCTTGAATTGTAGGTCCTGGATGTACTTGGGGGCATTGAGGTCTACCTAAGTCAAGACTAAGCACTATCCATCTAAGAGCTATTGTAAGCCCACCCCTGCCATGAAATAGTCAAATTCTAGAATTGCTAAAATTGTCAAATGCCTGTTGCCCACTAAAGTTCTGGCAATCTGATCCTTGCATCCCTCTGGCACTCCCTTGAATTGTAGGTCCTGGATGTACTTGGGGGCATTGAGGTCTACCTAAGTCAAGACTAAGCACTATCCATCTAAGAGCTATTGTAAGCCCACCCCTGCCATGAAATAGTCAAATTCTAGAATTGCTAAAATTGTCAAATGCCTGTTGCCCACTAAAGTTCTGGCAATCTGATCCTTGCATCCCTCTGGCACTCCCTTGAATTGCAGGTCCTGGATGTACTTGGGGGCATTGAGGTCTACCTAAGTCAAGACTAAGCACTATCCATCTAAGAGCTATTGTAAGCCCACCCCTGCCATGAAATAGTCAAATTCTAGAATTGCTAAAATTGTCCAATGCCTGTTGCCCACTAAAGTTCTGGCAATCTGATCCTTGCATCCCTCTGGCACTCCCTTGAATTGTAGGTCCTGGATGTACTTGGGGGCATTGAGGTCTACCTAAGTCAAGACTAAGCACTATCCATCTAAGAGCTATTGTAAGCCCACCCCTGCCATGAAATAGTCAAATTCTAGAATTGCTAAAATTGTCCAATGCCTGTTGCCCACTAAAGTTCTGGCAATCTGATCCTTGCATCCCTCTGGCACTCCCTTGAATTGCAGGTCCTGGATGTACTTGGGGGCATTGAGGTCTACCTAAGTCAAGACTAAGCACTATCCATCTAAGAGCTATTGTAAGCCCACCCCTGCCATGAAATAGTCAAATGCTAGAATTGCTAAAATTGTCAAGTGCCTGTTGCCCACTAAAGTTCTGGCAATTGAAGGGTGGGCATTGGTCCCAAGAGGGGAAGGACCTAATCATCACATAAGCAGAGTTTGAGGCCCCATGTACACACAGACCTAGGATCCAAGAGGCTAAACAGGGACAAAGGCTACTTGAAACCCCCACATTTCGGAATTTTTGTTAGGTAGAACTGGGGTTATTTTTTCACCCAACAATTCCACTTCAAACTCTCAAGGCAAGTTTGATGGAGGAGAAGTAGCTCCATTTCTTAGAAAGAAAGAACACATCGATACATAAGGTCTTTGGAAACTTTTGAATATTCTCTTCTCTTAGCCTACTAGTGAACCGGTAAACCCTGGTCCAAAGGACCACTATAGTTTACTACGGAGCAGATTGGCAATGGACTTCCCTCCAGGGTCCCTACCATCTGAATGAATGCCAGATACCCAATGAGATCCAGTGGCTTTAAAGATACTCAGGGCTATAAAGAGATGTAGCATTCTTCCTTCCTTATTAACTGCTTTCATCATATAGTACCCCCTTATTGGGGTATTGATGTCCCACAAGGGACTTAAAGCTGAAACATACACATTTTCTCTCTTTTCCTTGCAGTTCCTCCCGCTAAAGTCACCATTCTGGGCTCCACTAGTGGTGCAGAGAACACAAGCCTGTCACTGTCCTGCTTCACGTCTTCCAGCAATCCCCCCGTCTACATCCGCTGGTGGCTAGGACCGGTGGAGCTGGGAGATACGGTGGTCACCATAACCGATGTGAGTGCAAATCTGAATGTTATTATCCTTAAAAGTGACATTACACGTAGTAATTGATGTTTATAGAGACCACTAAAACCTAAACTGTACAGTTAATAGATTACCCTTTCTGAAGTGAGTCAGTAAAAAAAAAAATATCCTGAAGACGTGGTGTTTCCTTTATTGTTCTTGTTCAATTTTATGGAGCTCAAAGCTGGTGTGGTGGGTCATGTGATGTTCAATAGCTCTGCATGGTGGGCGCTGATGTCAGCAGAAATGTCTGAAATGTTTTTTTTTTTTACAAAAGACCATGCGGAAGTCAACACCTCTACTCAGGGCCGTCTTTAATATTGATTGGACCCTGGGCAAAACTTTTCTTGGGGGCCCCCTCCCCATGCAGTTTTGCTCTCCACCTGCTCTGAGACATACAATAAATAGCAGCTAGACTCAAAATCAGTTTACTGAATCAGATCAGGCAGCTATTGTGATTGGTTGCCAGAGGTTTCAGTGTATCATTACCGCTCACTGATTGGTTGCTAGAGGTTACAGAACCCATTACAGCTCACTGGTTAGTTGCTAGAGGTTACAGCACATGAATTCTGCTTGTTGATTGGTTGCTAGAGATTACTATGGATATGACCTCACATATACATACTGCCGGCCGCCTCTATTTACATATGAATGCCGGTAATTTACATGTAAACACAGGGTCTCCACGTGAGACATCTGGGACACAGCACAGGACTAAAACCTAAAGGGGCGAGGGAATTGAAACCAAGATAGATGGCAAGTATGAAGCAGCTGCTTTGGGCCCCACAACAATGACAGGGCCCAGGGCAGCTGCCCCTTTTGCCCTGCCTTAAAAATGGCCCTGCCTCCACTGTTGCTCCTGGTGGCTCCAAGACGAGTGATCTGGAACCAAAGAGCTGCAAGACCCATTTTACACTCTTGACTCCTTCTATTATGGGTATTTCTATAAACATAGATCCAACTTTATAGTTTTGGCCGCTTTAACAGCAGGATCCACAAAGAAAAAGCACCTTTATTGAACTGTGCCCTTATCTTCTATGAGGTCCCATTGACACAAAGAACGCAGAAGGTCTTGACTTTATTGACTTCAATGTTCTGAGGGACATACTGCCCACGAATACCATGACAAGGTTATTCAGCACCCAGGGCAAGGATCCAGAATTGCACTCCCCTCCCCCCACTGTTAATACATGCTGTAGAATAGGTGTACCACCCTGTATCCATTTTTGCCCCTTGGCTTCAGTGCACCCATAGCAAATGCCCCTCCTGCTCAGCCTTGTCTCAGCACTGTTGTCCACTTAGTATCCAAAGGAACACCTCCCTTTTGGTTGCTGGGTTGCCCTACTGCAGGGGTAGGGAACCTTTTTGGCTGAGAGAGCCCTCGAACGCCACATATTTTAAAATGTAATTCCGCGAGAGCCATACAATATGTTTAAAACAATTTTTTTTTTTTTTAATCAACTAATTTCAATTATAACTGTAATATCCACGTCATCTCCCCCACTGTAATATCCACATCTGCCCTACGATTGTCTGCTTGCTTACCACTACACGGGCAGGCAGATCCACGAGCAGTTGAGGCGGGTGATGATGACGTCAGCGTGCCGCTCACCCGGGTGTACCAAGATGGCCGCAGCTCCAGAGCTAGGCCGAAGCTGCAACCTTTTCCTATGGGCTCAATCCACGGATCGGCACACCACGCAATCCGCGGATTGAGAGGCGAGAGCCAGATGCAGCCATCAAAAGAGCCACATCTGGCTCGAGAGCCATAGGTTCCCTACCCCTGCCCTATTGGATAGCAGATTTTTCCTGCATGAGATCAGGTTCAGGAATCCTGCAACAAAAGTAATTTGCAAAGAATTAAAAGACATCAGGTACATTGTGGTAGGTTCACCTAAAAAAAGGCAAACTCAAAACAGAATCCAGCATTAGAGGTCTTGTTGTTCCATAAGATCTTGTTCACATGGTGGACCCTTCTATTTTCCTGAAAGAGAGACAAATCAGTTTTTTAGCATTGATACATTCAAGGGTTTGTCATTTGTTTGTAGACAGATGCAGTCTACTTCATCCACTGCAGGTGGCACTCAACCGCAGTGGCATTGCGGTTAGAGGGGAAGTCAAGAGGAACATAGTTCCTCTATAGTTTCCTGTGTCACTGGATGAACTATCCGATTGGAATGCTGCTACCCCATGTGACTGTGGCAGCCATCTTAGGTCAGACAGAGTCTATTTAAGACCCTGGCTCCCAGGCTTAGTGCGCACGCCGCCCGTGTGTAGTGTAGGGACAGGTCACGTACCTGTCAGGGACAGTATTAGTGGCAGGGAGAGGTTCCAGAGAAGTAGGGAAAAGGAAGAGACACGCCATCCTTCTTGGAAGCCTCCCTTTTTTGGATATGGACCAGCCAGGCCACATTCCATCCTTCGAGACAGATGCCGTTGATGCACCTGAGACCTACTGCTATATTCTTCACTGTACTATTCTGTGAGTGCGCCTGGTCGGGTTGTCTTCCCGCCAAGCAGTTGTACTTTGTTGAACTTTAATTTCAATGCAGTTCTGTTTCTGCAATCGGATTCCTAGTGTTCCACGCCGCACCTCCCCACATGTTTTGTAGGAATTTTGAAGGATTGTCTTGACGTTTAGGATTGGGTATGGAGTAATGTTCATTTTGGTTTATTGTTTCATTGGAGGCCTGTTGCTTTCTAACTGGACCAACAATATTTAGGTGGCCTTCAAGCTTTGTAGAGAAGCAAAGGGGTGAGATAGTGGCTCCATTACAGCCTTGCAATCCAAGCTTTTCCCTCCGTCCTGTGGACTTGAAGACTTGAACATCCTTTCAGCCCTGTATTAAAAAAATCTTGGGGTTTTCGATTTATGACGAGCTGCACCCGTATCTATGAACTCAGTCCTTTGATGTGATATTTGTCGGAAGTTTTTTTTTCTAATAAAGGAACATCATTTCTTTTTTTTTTTGCTGTAGTCTGATCATGGCGGGAAGATGACTATGTCCAACATTACCACCGTAGTGCAGAGAGAACATAATGGAATGCAGCTGACATGTGAAGCCTTCAATGAAGCCATTCTTTACACTAAGGCCAATAGTGTTCAGCTAAGTGTGCAATGTGAGTAACGAGTGACCATGGGAACTTTGATTAAATTGTCTTATTTAGAATTTTAAGCAGTCCTGTTCCAATGTATACATCAGTCATTTATGCAAATCCTATTGACTGTCATCTATACAAAAAACTGTACATTGATTTAGATACTTTATTTGACCCTGTATTTATGTTGGCTATGAAATTTAGGCAGGCTCTTATTGTGTCTTCTTTATTAGTTAGTTATTAGTTATTTAGTTAGTTATTTTCATTAGTTATTTTGGGTTACCGGGACAGGTTACCAGGTTTGGCTTGGTCATTTCTATGAAGGTTCTCATTTTTCCAGGTCATGGTATATCTATTAGTAGTTAGTCAAATAAACTGGACTTGTTCTGTAATGAGGATCACATTTTGTAGCTTCCGCAAAACCATTTCTTCAGTTGTAATGGGTATCAGGAATATACCCCAGCAATTATAACCACATGGGTATTGTCCAAGAACAGAAAGGGAGATGTCAAGTTGTGGAACCACCACTGTCCAGGTCACAAAATTCCAGTCCACCCCCCCCATTCCAGATGTGGGAAACTCTCCATAGGTGTTAATGTCATGGTTATGCAATAGAGTTTGTCTGCTTACCTGTCTTCATGTGTTCATCTCTAGAGACCAGTCGACCCTCACCTGACTGCTTTTGTAATCCATCCTCTGGCATGGCTCCACCCTAGCTCCTATCAGAGAACTCTATATTAACCTGTGCACTGCAGGCCAACCCTGCTGATCAACCTTTGTGTTTCCTGTTACTTGCTGTGTGCTCTTCTGTTGTTCCGTTACCGACTTTGGCGTGTGCTTGACTATCCCTGTTTGCCTGTGATCCTGACCTTTTGGCGTGTCCCTGACTATTCCTGTCTGCTTGTGGCCCCGACCTTGGCTTTATCTCTCACTATCCCTATCCTCCTGTTGCCTACTGTGGTTGAGAGCTGGGGGACCCTGGGGGTCGCGATCTGGAGCCAGTTGCAGCCCAGTGCATCCTCACCACTAGAGGCTCTGGTGAATACCTGCTGGCTCTTAGACTCCGTGCCCCAGGGAATCTTACCCTCTAACCCCGGTGGGATCCGTCTTGGTATTCTGGTGGCCCTGCCTTCCTTGACCCCCATCCGCAGCAGTCAGCCGTAGGGTCCACAACCTTGCGGTGCACTCCTGATCCCTACGGTGTGCATCTGTCACCTGGCCTCAAGGTGACCTGCCAGTTAATCCTTTGATTTAGGGTTTAAGGTGTGAATTGTTGTCAACTCATAGAGGTAGAGATGTAAAAACAGCATCATATGTGGAAGACCGATTATATGGAAGTCCCTCACCCCTGTTAAGGGATAGTTGTTCAAGTTTGACATAGATGGCCTCTTTCACCCCTCTTGTGAACCAATTGTCCTCTCTGTCCAAAATATGCATAGTTGTTGTAAAGCCATCTTTTTTTCCTGAAACATTTCGAGATATATCTGGAAACCTTGTAAACTTCTTTCTTTATGAACAGTAACTTGTCAGTATGGTCTTCTGGCCCTTTAGACCAGGGTTTCTCAGCCAGGGTTCCATGGAACCTTAATGCTCCTCCAGATGTTGCTACAGGTTCCTTGAGCAATGACCATTGATCTTTTTATCTATCTATCTATCTATCTATCTATCTATCTATCTATCTATCTATCTATCTATCTATCTACACCAGGGTTTCTCAACCAGGGTTCCATGGAGCCCCATAGTTTCTCCAAAGGTTGCTAGGGGTTCCTCGAGCAACGAGCCCCTTAGATAAGTTTCCACTACACCATTGATCTTTTTAGTTATCTGTAAGGGATATTTCTTCCAAATGACTACAAGTGTGAGGAGCATTCTTCCCACTGACCATCACACTAATTTATTATGAGTTGTAGATATAGTAATTATTATGTAGGGGTTCCCTGAGATTGTTTTTTTTATTTCAAGGGTTGAAAAGGTTTAGAAAGGCTGCTTTAGACTGTTACCCAAATTTATTTTAAAGTTTGACAGTTGAATTTATACATTGTTTTTCAGATCCTCCCCAGAAAATATGGATAGAGGCTCCTCCCCTCGACATGCGTTTCCGTGCCGGTACCCGTGTCAAGCTAAACTGTTTCTCCAGTGGGGGACACCCAGCACCGCGACTCACTTGGCTCAAGGTATTTGCCAGTGAAGGCAGTGAAGATTTTTCCCCAAAAACAAGGTGCCCATCCCCTATAAGGTGGGGACTTACCCCTATTTCTCAGTTCTGTTACACAGAGTTTTTTTTTTAACAAATTGAAGTTTCTCTGTGAGCAGTAATGAGCATCTCCGTCATTGTAGACTCGTCTTATTACCCCTTGGGGCAGGGCTGGAGTGGGGCAGAAATTTGGCCCTGGACTTCATCCAGACCAGCCCACTTACCTTTTGAGTGTCCCATCAGCACTCCCTTACATCAGCATATCCCATCACCAGCCCCCTTACATCAGAGTGTCCCATCAGCAGCCCCCTTACATCAGAGTGTCCCATCACCAGCCCCCTTACATCAGAGTGTCCCATCACCAGCCCCCTTACATCAGAGTGTCCCATCACCAGCCCCCTTACATCAGAGTGTCCAATCACCATCCCCCTTACATCAGAGTGTCCCATCACCATCCCCCTTACAACAGAGTGTCCCATCACCAGCCCCCTTATATCAGAGTGTCCCATCACCAGCCCCCTTACATCAGAGTGTCCCATCACCAGCCCCCTTACATCAGAGTGTCCCATCACCAGCCCCCATAAAACAGAGTGTCCAATCACCAGCCCCCTTACAACAGAGTGTCCCATCACCAGCCCCCTTACAACTGAGTGTCCCATCACAAGCCCCCTTACAACAGAGTGTCCCATCACCAGCCCCCTTACAACAGAGTGTCCCATCACCAGCCCCCTTACAACAGAATGTCCCATCACCAGCCCCCTTACATCAGAGTGTCCCATCAGCACCCCCTTACATCAGAGTGTCCCATCAGCAGCCCCCTTACATCAGAGTGTCCCATCAGCAGCCCCCTTACATCAGAGTGGCCCACTGAGCCATCGGCCCACCGGGAAGCTCCCAGTAGTCCTGATGGCCAGTACATGCCTGCCTTGGGGTAATCCTAGATGGTCCAGTCCTTGCCGAAATATTGCATTAGGTCGCAATGACAGCCTAAGTTTCATGACCACGGTGATCTTGGAGCCCAAAAAAATAAAACATGGCATTTCCTTCACTTCTTCACGAGGATAGAGACTGAACCATAGACTTATTTATTTATATAATGTATGGTCTTCCAGCTCTATCATCTTATTAACTGTATGAAGGTGTCTTGCCACACAGCACCTTTCTGTCTTTCTCTTTTATGATGTTATAAATTTGTAATTTTATGCATTACGTTTATGTTGTTACTGGCTGGTCATCCTTGAACACCCTATGTCCATATATGCTTGTTTCGTTTAGCGCTTAATTTCTTGGGGTGATGACCACTTGGAATATCGGCTAACTGCTATAAGGATCTTTTCTCCACAATTTTGTATTGCTGCCCTGAGAATATATTTATAATATAATATAATATACTTTACAAATACTCCATACTGTCTTTGTTCAGGAAAAGAGGACGGTGACAGATGGGAGACAGATCACTGCAGGGAAGATTGTCTCTCGGGAGATCACCCTGGAAACTGTTCCAAGTGACAACCAGGCCACATATCGTTGCAATGCCACAAACGATGGGAAGACCATATTATCTGCAACAACCAAAATTCACGTTCAGTGTAAGTGACAAACCCCAATCATACAGGCATTTCATTCCCACCGTGACGCTACAATACATGGCCAACCATTTATGGACAACTGACCTGACCATCACACCCACCCTATGTTGGGAAAAGTATGTGGACCTTCTTCCAAATGATGGAGTTCAAGTGATTACAGTTAAGGATACTGTTAATGCTGCAAACATAGACATCTTATGCCGCGTACACACGGCCATAATTTCCGATGGAAACAGTCCGATGGGAGCTTTTCATCGGATTTTCCGACCGTGTGTATGCCCATCGGTCTTTTTCTGACGCCATTTCCAACGGTCTTTAGATTGAGAGCCTAATTCTCCTACGGAAAAACTTTCTATCTGATTTTTCGATCCTGTGTATGCAATTCCGACGAGCAAAATTCCGACGCATGCTCGGAAACAATTCGACGCATGCTTGGAAGCATTCAGTTTCCCTTTTATAGTGCCGTCGAACGCGTGGTATGTCGCAGTGTTATTGACCGTCGGAATTTGGTGTGACTATGTGTAGGTAAGACAGTTTGAGCAAAATTCCGTCGGAAATTCCGATGGGAAAACCATCAGAGCTTTTTCCGACGAGAATTCCGATCGTGTGTACGCGGCGTCAGGCAATTGTGTGTTTCCAACCTTGGGAGAAGAATTCAGGGTAGGTCCTTTTCAGGCCACAGTACTCAACCCAGCTTCAACAAAGACATGGTTTGAGGAGTTTGGTACTTTGAAACCCCAGTAGCCTGCACAAAGCTCTAAATTCAACCCTATTGAAAAGCTTTGGGATGAATTGGAATGGCCATTGTAAGCCAGATCGTTTTGTCCAAACCTGACCTCAGAAATGCTCTTTTGGGTGAATAGACACAAACTTCTGCAAGCACAATCTAAGGTCTTGTGCAAAACCTTCCCAGTAGAGTGAAGAATCTTATAGTCGCAAAGGGGACGCCATATTAATGCTGATGGTTTTAGAATGGGATGTCTGACAATCCTATGATTTGATAGTCAGGTGTCCACAAGCAATTGGAACTTTACCTCAGTGTCAGGTCACCTTGAGGCGAGGTGACAGATGCACCCCGTAGGGATCAGGAGTGCACTGCAAGGTTGTGGACCCTGCGGCTGACTGCTGCGGACGGGAGACAGGTCCCACCGGGGTTAGAGCGTAAGATTCCCTGGGGCGCGGAGTCTAAGAGCCAGCAGGTGTTCACCAGAGCCTCTAGTGGTGAGGATGGACTTGGCTGCAACTGGCTCCAGGTCGCGACCCCCAGCTCACACCCACAGTAGGCAACAGGAGGATAGGGATGGTGAGGGACAAAGCCAAGGTCGGGGCCACAAGCAGACAGGAATAGTCAGGGACACGCCAAAAGGTCAGGATCACAGGCAAACAGGGATAGTCAAAGACACGCCAAAGTCGGTAACAGAACAACAGAAGAGCACACGGCAGGTAACAGGAAGCTAAACACACAAAGGAATACACAATGGTTGATCAGCACTGTTGGCTTGCAGTGCACAGGTTAATATAAGGTTCCCTGATAGGGCCTGGGGTGGAGCCATGCTTAGAGGAGAGGTTATAAAAACCACCAGGTGGAAGTGGCTGGCCTCTTAGTCTGAACACATGAGGGGAGGTAAGCAAACAGGAAGATAACTGCATAACCATGACACACCGTCTTCGGTTCTAAGGAGTATTAGGAACATACCCCAGAATTTCTATCCACATAGGTAGCATAGACACCTTCATGGAGTCGCCATGGAACATGTCCAGACATATGTTGATTGTCCAAGTTCAGAATGGGAGGTGTAAAAATTGTGGAACTACCCTGTTCCAGTTCCATAATCCCAACTTTGGACAACTTTGTTCCAGTTCCATAATCCCAACTATGGACACTCTGCATAGGTGTTAATCCCATTTACATGGCTGAAGATGTGAATTGTTGTTGGGATTGAGATGTTAAAATGGCAATACATCATGTTTTTTTTGTTTTTGTTTTTTGTGTTTTTTTAGTCCCGCCTATAGATGTGAAAATTATCAACGAGCCCAAGGCATATCAACGGGGCAGTAACATCACTCTGGAGTGCCGAAGTGGCAGCAGCAACCCCGAGTCCACCATAACATGGGTGAAGCAAGGAGTCATGTGAGTTACACCGATCTCCTTTTTCAGAAAACTAGAGGGGCGTGTTTTATACACATTCCCCCATTTTGCCAATGCTGCGAACCACGCCACCCACCACACATTAACCAAACCTCTGTCTGCAGTTTGAAGGGCAAGGACCAGGGGGTGAAAAACGCAGAATATGGTGGAAAGTCGACCTCCAGCAAAGTCACGCTGAGCTTGTCCTCGGCAGACAATGGAAAACGAGTGGCCTGTGAGGCTTACAGCAATGTCCTGAAGGAAGGCGTCAATACTTTCTACAAGCTCAATGTCCTCTGTAAGTTCCATTCTGCTTTGTATATCTCACAGACTATTAAAAATGTGAATATTAATAAAGAACATGCCAACTGTGAAGATGAGGCGAGATAGCAAAACTGCCGCACACCCCGCCCAGCCCAAAATAGCAGGTAAAAGCAGCCTCAGCTTGATCCACCCAGGCCGTGCCCCTACGCGTTTCGTCATGGAATTAAACATGTTGGAGCGTGGCCTGTATTAATGGAGGTCAGGCTGCTTTTACCTGATAACAACAGAGGCCAGGTGAGGTGTGCAACATTCAGGTAATCTCTCCTCATCTGCACAGCGTGCTTACTTGCCAAGTGTAATCCTCGTGAGTCACTTTTCTTGTCTAGACACCAAACTCTGACCATTGACTCTTCTTCACAGTCAAAGCAATAAAGATTGGTCAGGTCTGTGATTGGACAGTGAAGAAGCAGTAGGTCATCAATGAGGTCCCCTCTGCATTCTCTGCTCCAATCAGCAAACTACATTTGTTAGATTCACTCTGTGTGACAGTAGAGGCTGATTGGCTCACAGGGAGGCCCCTCCCTCTCAGGGGAGCTAATATACAAACAGATTCAGGCAGCTATTGCAGCTGTTTTTAATAATTGCATTGAAAGTATAACTTTCTTTTTTTTTTACTTTTGGCTGGAATGGAGAGGGATTAGACCCCCTGTCAGTTTTTTTTATTGCTATTGGTTAACCCGTTAGGGAGATTTACCCCCCCCCCCCCCCCCATTTGTCCTGGTGACTGTTGTCACTGAAAGTGAAAGAAAATCCCAAATTTTAAGTTGTCATGAGAACAGGGGAAATATTCAAGTGGGGAAACTGGATCTAGTGACAACTAGGGATTCCTTCATTTTGGAGGGATTTCCTCTCACTTCCTGTTGTGGCTGTGGAACAGGAAGTGAAGGGAAATCTCCCCAATAGGGACACCAGTTCTGGGAACATTCAGGGATTGCTTCACTTTGAAGCGATTTCCTCTCACTTCCTGTTGTGGCCGTGGAACAGGAAGTGAAGGGAAATCTCCCCAATAGGGACACCAGTTTTGGTAACATCCAGGGATTGCTTCACTTTGAAGCGATTTCCTCTCACTTCCTGTTGTGGCTGTGGGACAGGAAGTGAAGGGAAATATCCCCAATGGAACAGATTGGGTTATCCCAAACTCGACAGGGTTTACAACAAACTTCCTGTCCCTGGGTGGCTACACTCACTCCTCCACTGTGTCTATGGAGGGAGTCATGGTTGTCACCCCCCAGGCTGCTCTCCTGGTATGGACTACAAACATGTCCATATCTCTCTATCTCCATCAAAGGAGGGGCAGGGCAATTGCTATGTAAAGCTAGATAGCCAGATACAGAGAGATATTCTGTGCATCTCACAGCAGTAAAAAGGGCACTGCATTCCTGGCAGGATCAACAGGAGTTTTCTGTATTTACTGAAAATGTTCTTAGCCTAAAAAAATGAAACCAAATGCAGCCACCACATCTAAAGATTGTAATATATTATTTTTCCTCTGCTGAGCACTGTGGGGGAATATGTGACTTCTGTTGATCTCGTTGTTTCAGTTCCTCCAGAGTTCACTGATGATCAGCCGAAGGTTGTCCAGGCTGTGGAGCACGGCGCGGCTCTAATCCCCGTCCTTATCAGGGCCAACCCAGCAGAGGTCACCTACACCTGGACACGCCGGGGGGAGACGCTCAACAGAGGTAAGGCACCCAGGGGTACTCACATCACATCCACGGATTACAGAATCTTCTATAAACTCCACCGACTATGAGAACCCCGAAGATCAAACCTTCCTGAGATGCCGCAACCAATATATCGACCAATCTTCTTTCTTTCTTTCATCTATCTATCTATCTATCTATCTATCTATCTATCTATCTATCTTTCTATCTATCTCTCTTCTATTTTTTCCTCTGCATATCTATTTAAAATCTTTCTTTCTTTCTTTCTTTCTGCCCCCCTTATATCTATCTATGTATCTATCTATCTATCTATCTATCTATCTATCTATCTATCTATCTATCTATCTATCGATTTATCTGTCTGTCTTCTATTTTTTTCCTCTTCATATCTATTTAAAATCTTTCTTTCTCTCTCTCTTTTTTTCTTTCTTTCTTTTGTTTATTTCTTTCCTTCTTTCTTTCCTTTTCTTTTCTTTGTTTCTGCCCCCCTTCTATCTATCTATCTATCTATCTATCTATCTATCTATCTATCTATCTATCTATCTATCTATCTATCTATCTATCTATCTATCTACCTATCCATCTATCTACCTATCCATCTATCTGTCTGTCTTCTATTTTTTCCTCTACATACCTATTTAAAATCCTTTTTTCTTTCTTTCTTTCTTTCTTTCTTTCTTTCTTTCTTTCTTTCTTTCTTTCTTTCTTTCTTTCCTTTTCTTTCTTTCTGCCCCCCCCCTTGTATCTATCTATCTATCTATCTATCTATCTATCTATCTATCTATCTGTCTGTCTTCTATTTTTTCCTCTTCATATCTATTTAAAATCTTTCTTTCTCTCTCTCTTTCTTTCTTTTGTTTATTTCTTTCCTTCTTTCTTTCCTTTTTCTTTTCTTTCTTTCTGCCCCCCTTCTATCTATCTATCTATCTATCTATCTATCTATCTATCTATCTATCTATCTATCTATCTATCTATCTATCAATATCTATCTATCTGTCTTCTATTTTTTTCCTCTTCATATCTATTTAAAATCTTTCTTTCTCTCTCTCTTTCTTTCTTT
This sequence comes from Lithobates pipiens, assembly GCF_037356315.1. Lineage (NCBI taxonomy): Eukaryota > Metazoa > Chordata > Amphibia > Anura > Ranidae > Lithobates > Lithobates pipiens. Next base: position 8,992,899 of record NW_027507788.1, on the reverse strand, counting down.
CTTTCTTTTGTTTATTTCTTTCCTTCTTTCTTTCCTTTTCTTTTCTTTGTTTCTGCCCCCCTTCTATCTATCTATCTATCTATCTATCTATCTATCTATCTATCTACCTATCTATCTATCTATCTACCTATCCATCTATCTGTCTGTCTTCTATTTTTTCCTCTACATACCTATTTAAAATCCTTTTTTCTTTCTTTCTTTCTTTCTTTCTTTCTTTCTTTCTTTCTTTCTTTCCTTTTCTTTCTTTCTGTTCTCGTCTTCCCCTTGTGTCTATCTATCTATCGATCTATCTGTCTGTCTTCTATTTTTTCTTCTGCATATCTATTTAAATTCTTTCTTTCTTTCCTTTTCTTTCTTTCTGCCCCCCCCCTTGTATCTATCTATCTATCTATCTATCTATCTATCTATCTATCTATCTATCTATCTATCTATCTATCTATCTGTCTGTCTGTCTTCTATTTTTTCCTCTGCATATCTATTTAAAATCTTTCTTTCTCTCTCTCTTTCTTTCTGCCCCCCTTATATCTATCTATGTATCTATCTATCTATCTATCTATCTATCTATCTATCTATCTATCTATCTATCTATCTATCTGTCTATCTGTCTATCTATCTATCTGTCTGTCTTCTATTTTTTCCTCTTCATATCTATTTAAAATCTTTCTTTCTCTCTCTCTTTCTTTCTTTTGTTTATTTATTTCCTTTTTCTTTTCTTTCTTTCTGCCCCCCTTCTATCTATCTATCTATCAATATCTATCTATCTGTCTTCTATTTTTTTCCTCTTCATATCTATTTAAAATCTTTCTTTCTCTCTCTCTTTCTTTCTTTCTTTCTTTTGTTTATTTCTTTCCTTCTTTCTTTCCTTTTCTTTTCTTTGTTTCTGCCCCCCTTCTATCTATCTACCTATCCATCTATCTGTCTGTCTTCTATTTTTTCCTCTACATACTTATTTAAAATCCTTTTTTCTTTCTTTCTTTCTTTCCTTTTCTTTCTTTCTGTTCTCGTCTTCCCCTTGTGTCTATCTATCTATCGATCTATCTATCTATCTGTCTGTCTGTCTGTCTGTCTTCTATTTTTTTCCTCTGCATATCTATTTAAAATCTTTCTTTCTTTCTCTCTCTCTTTCTTTCTTTTGTTTGTTTGTTTCTTTTCTTTTCTTTCTTTCTGCCCCCTCCCCCTTCTATCTATCTATCTATCTACCTATCCATCTATCTGTCTGTCTTCTATTTTTTCCTCTACATACCTATTTAAAATCCTTCTTTCTTTCCTTCTTTCTTTCACCCCCCCCCCCCCCCCCGTGTCTATCTGTCTGTCTTCTATTTTTTGCTATGCATATCTATCTAAAATCTTTCTTTCTTTAAATTTTTTCCCCCTTGTGTCTATCTATCTACCTATCTACCTATCTATCTATCTATCTATCTATCTATCTATCTATCTATCTATCTATCTATCTATCTATCTATCTATCTATCTATATATCTCTCTATCTATCTCTCTATATCTATCTATCTATCTATCTATCTATCTATCTATCTATCTATCTATGTACGTCTTTCTTTATCTCTTTCTTTCAGAGGAATTCACAGAAGACATACATACACACACGTATGGATGCACACATCACTCTGAATGGCTCCTGCAATGTATATTTATATGTGTGAAACAAAGTTGAATAGAAAAAATATTCTCTATACATGGCGGATATCCTGCTGACCCGTTCCATTGAAGGGTAGCGCAGTCCTGCCAGGAGCCTGGAGGAGGGCTGACAGTGTACAATAGCTCAGGCAATAGACGGCTGACACCCGCCTGGCCGGCATGAGCTCAGTCTGTAATATCCTGAAGAGGAAAATGATCCGGATAACATTTTCCTGGAATCTCCTATTATAATTATTTCATGGTGTTCCTTCTTGTTGTTACAGTGAGCTACAGGAGCGCCGGCACAGAAAGTAATGAGTTACAGGCCCGGTGGGGGCGCCCAAAGTTTGCACAACAGCGAGTAAACAGTTACCTCGCTTTTTGTGTTAAAGTACATAGACTGTTCCATTATTCCTTGTGAATTAAACAAGAGCAGCTCCATTCTTCTATCATACATTATTTACATGTTCTGAAAACCCTCTTTGTAATACAATCTTATTGCAATGTATAGCCTGGAGGTATTTGTGCTAATGGAGATGAATGAAATGAGCTGATTGCAGTCTGCGGAGAGCGACGGTGACACCTTGAGGATAAAATTAAGTATTACAGGACATTAAATACAGTGGAAAGAACACACTCAGTCCTCGTATATAGAATACAATGTGTTTTCTTTATATGTAACTGACCCAGGGGTGTAACTATAGGGGGTGCAGCAGTCGCGACCACAACCGGGTCCTGTGCTGCAGGGGGCCCATGCAGCCCCCTCTACATATGGCCGGCAGCAGCATAGGCAGCTAGGGGTACCAGTGCACCATGCACACGGGTGGCTGGAGGGGGAGGGTGACTAGCAAAGCTCCATGCTCGACTATCGCACTGGCTGCTCTTTAGTTGTGCATTCCCGCATGACCTGTGTCCTCGGTCAGCTCCTCAGAGTACCCCTCTCCTGCTCCATGCATTGCCGCTCAGTCCGATGTCTGTTCTCCCCAGCCAGAGTCCCGCCCCCCCTGAGTCCGGCCCACACTGCACTGCATACTTCTCCCGGGTAAACAATCTTTAAGCACACAGATGCAGTGCAGCCCTATGAGAGCTCCCCGGAGGACACTGCAGGCTTGTCTGCCAGCCCCCCTCCTCCCCGTTATACACAGATGATGAAAGGTCTTTCTGGGAGATATGCTGATCCGCCTGTCCAGCACACTGGATGGAGCCCAGGCCAACATGGATGAGTGCGCGGCCTGCAGCTTGGTCATGGTGAGTGAGAGGAAACCATCCCCCACACACCATTACATACCCCCTCCATCTCCCCCTGGGGACAGGGGCCCCTTCTCACGTGGGGACAGGGACCCCTTCTCACGTGGGGACAGGGACCCCCATCTCCCCTGGGGATAGGGACCCCTTCTCACCTGGGGGCAGTAACTTCATCTGCCCTGGAAAAAAGGACCTCGTCTCTTCTGGGGACAGGGACCCCATCCTGCCTAGGGACAGTCCCCCAATGGGGCACCTAAAAATGTAAAAAAAAAAAAAAAAAAAAAAAAAAAAAACGACTGATACCAGTGGTGGAACTACAGGGCTCACAAAGGTCATACCTGTGACCACGCCCTGGAGTTCCACCGCCGGACTCGGAGGGAAGGGCCCTAGCTGGGGTTCAGGGGGGCCCTTCATGGTTTCTTGCATTGGGGGCCCTGAAGGTTCTAGTTACGCCACTGAACTGACCAATGGACATTAGACGCATATTACCTTCATGTGAAATAACAGATAAATGTTAAGATAATCAGTTTGTACAGAACCGTGGAAGATGTTGGTACTATACAATGGATAATAATAATTTCTCTCTTATAGAGGGAGCTTACAGACATCACCTGCGTGGAGCCGGCGCTCTGGAAATTTGGAACGTGAGCCGCGCTGATTCTGGGGACTACTCTGTGACCTGTGAGAACACAGAGGGCAAGAACAGCACAGTGGTGACCCTAGACGTGCATTGTAAGAACCTACCTGCTATATGGAGAGCAATGATCCAATATTACTATATGTGATCCATTATTACTATGTGTGATGCAATAATACTATATGTGACCCATTAATACTTTGTGCGACCCATCATTACTATATGTGATCCATTATTACTATGTGTGACCCAATAATACTATGTGTGATCCAATAATACTATGTGTGATATGTGTGACCCATTAATACTATGTGTGACCCATTAATACTATGTGTGATATGTGTGATCCATTAATACTATGTGTGATATGTGTGACCAATTAATACTATGTGTGACCCAATAATACTATGTGTGATATGTGTGACCCATTAATACTATGTGTGATCCAATAATACTATGTGTGATATGTGTGATCCATTAATACTATGTGTGATATGTGTGATCCATTAATACTATGTGTGACCAATTAATACTATGTGTGATCCAATAATACTATGTGTGATATGTGTGACCCATTAATACTATGTGTGATATGTGTGATCCATTAATACTATGTGTGATATGTGTGACCCATTAATACTATGTGTGACCCAATAATACTATGTGTGATATGTGTGACCCATTAATACTATGTGTGATCCAATAATACTATGTGTGATATGTGTGACCCATTAATACTATGTGTGATATGTGTGACCCATTAATACTATGTGTGATATGTGTGACCCATTAATACTATGTGTGATCCAATAATACTATGTGTGATATGTGTGACCCATTAATACTATGTGTGATATGTGTGATCCATTAATACTATGTGTGATATGTGTGACCCATTAATACTATGTGTGACCCAATAATACTATGTGTGATATGTGTGACCCATTAATACTATGTGTGATCCATTAATACTATGTGTGATATGTGTGACCCATTAATACTATGTGTGACCCAATAATACTATGTGTGATATGTGTGACCCATTAATACTATGTGTGATATGTGTGACCCATTAATACTATGTGTGATCCAATAATACTATGTGTGATATGTGTGACCCATTAATACTATGTGTGATATGTGTGATCCATTAATACTATGTGTGATATGTGTGATCCATTAATACTATGTGTGACCCAATAATACTATGTGTGATATGTGTGACCCATTAATACTATGTGTGATCCATTAATACTATGTGTGATATGTGTGACCCATTAATACTATGTGTGATATGTGTGACCCATTAATACTATGTGTGATCCAATAATACTATGTGTGATATGTGTGACCCATTAATACTATGTGTGATATGTGTGACCCATTAATACTATGTGTGATATGTGTGACCCATTAATACTATGTGTGACCCAATAATACTATGTGTGATATGTGTGACCCATTAATACTATGTGTGATATGTGTGACCCATTAATACTATGTGTGATCCAATAATACTATGTGTGATATGTGTGATCCATTAATACTATGTGTGATATGTGTGACCAATTAATACTATGTGTGACCCAATAATACTATGTGTGATATGTGTGACCCATTAATACTATGTGTGATCCAATAATACTATGTGTGATATGTGTGATCCATTAATACTATGTGTGATATGTGTGATCCATTAATACTATGTGTGACCAATTAATACTATGTGTGATCCAATAATACTATGTGTGATATGTGTGACCCATTAATACTATGTGTGATATGTGTGATCCATTAATACTATGTGTGATATGTGTGACCCATTAATACTATGTGTGACCCAATAATACTATGTGTGATATGTGTGACCCATTAATACTATGTGTGATCCAATAATACTATGTGTGATATGTGTGACCCATTAATACTATGTGTGATATGTGTGACCCATTAATACTATGTGTGATATGTGTGACCCATTAATACTATGTGTGATCCAATAATACTATGTGTGATATGTGTGACCCATTAATACTATGTGTGATATGTGTGATCCATTAATACTATGTGTGATATGTGTGACCCATTAATACTATGTGTGACCCAATAATACTATGTGTGATATGTGTGACCCATTAATACTATGTGTGATCCATTAATACTATGTGTGATATGTGTGACCCATTAATACTATGTGTGACCCAATAATACTATGTGTGATATGTGTGACCCATTAATACTATGTGTGATATGTGTGACCCATTAATACTATGTGTGATCCAATAATACTATGTGTGATATGTGTGACCCATTAATACTATGTGTGATATGTGTGATCCATTAATACTATGTGTGATATGTGTGATCCATTAATACTATGTGTGACCCAATAATACTATGTGTGATATGTGTGACCCATTAATACTATGTGTGATCCATTAATACTATGTGTGATATGTGTGACCCATTAATACTATGTGTGATATGTGTGACCCATTAATACTATGTGTGATCCAATAATACTATGTGTGATATGTGTGACCCATTAATACTATGTGTGATATGTGTGACCCATTAATACTATGTGTGATATGTGTGACCCATTAATACTATGTGTGACCCAATAATACTATGTGTGATATGTGTGACCCATTAATACTATGTGTGATATGTGTGACCCATTAATACTATGTGTGATCCAATAATACTATGTGTGATATGTGTGATCCATTAATACTATGTGTGATATGTGTGATCCATTAATACTATGTGTGATATGTGTGATCCATTAATACTATGTGTGACCCATTAATACTATGTGTGACCCATTAATACTATGTGTGATCCAATAATACTATGTGTGATATGTGTGACCCATTAATACTATGTGTGATCCAATAATACTATGTGTGACCCATTAATACTATGTGTGATCCAATAATACTATGTGTGATATGTGTGATCCATTAATACTATGTGTGATATGTGTGATCCATTAATACTATGTGTGACCCATTAATACTATGTGTGACCCATTAATACTATGTGTGATCCAATAATACTATGTGTGATATGTGTGATCCATTAATACTATGTGTGACCCATTAATACTATGTGTGACCCATTAATACTATGTGTGATCCAATAATACTATGTGTGATATGTGTGATCCATTAATACTATGTGTGACCCAATAATACTATGTGTGATATGTGTGACCCATTAATACTATGTGTGATCCAATAATACTATGTGTGATATGTGTGATCCATTAATACTATGTGTGATCCAATAATACTATGTCATTATTACTATGTGTAATCCATTAATGCTATGTGTGACTTATTACTACTATGTGTGATCTATTATTACTATGAGTGATCTATTGATATCTGTGTATCTTTGTTGAATCCTCCAGCGAGTCATATATATATATCAGAGACCTTCTTCTCTTGTTCTTCATGTTTTAAAGAAGTTTCTCCACCATAAAATGCTATTTTACGTGAAGTCAGAGTCCAGACACATTCCCTGGTGCCTTCACTATCTTTTGGGTGGCCTGACCGGTGATACAACTAGTGTGGGGGCAACATCTCTCCAGTGGAAGCCCACCACCTCCTAAAAAACAAGAGTTAGTTCTTCCATTGTAGCTCCTCCATCCCCCAATGCCCATAAAAAAAAAAAAATAACAATACATAAAATCTCTACTGTAAGATTTTCTTTTCTAAGGACGTGGGTTCTGTAGGGCTGGCCGGTGATATGGTACCTTGTTTTTATTTGTTCGGTTTGTCCATCGGTGTATAGGAGGCATTGTTCTCATAAACTGACTTGTCTTCGGGAACATCGAGATCTATCTTGGCTGCCCACTCAGGTCGGCGTTGCTTTCAACTCCTTTCCAACATCTTGGCCAATCAGGGTCTTTTACTTGGGACTTGGGACAAATGCCCCTTTTTCCTTGTTGTACCCCCTACAATACTTCACATAGATTTGTATTTATAAAATAAATTGCTGAGTTATTCATTATTTGTTCAATATGAATGGGGGGCAAAATCAAATGGTATTAGGCTATTTTCTCTTCAGGTCATATGTTATTCATTCCTAGAGAATATAGGAAAACACCACATTATGGCCACTAGATGGCACTGTGATCATCAGCTCCATCTAGTGGCCTAATGCGGTATTTTCCTGATTCAATTTATGAAGGAGCATCAACCTTGAGAGAAAATAGCTGAATAACATTCGATTTTGACTTAATTCGCACAGAACAAATGTAAATGCAGTTTCGCAGGACAATAGCACTTTAATTTATTATTTTTTTATATATATATAAAATCCCCCATAGTGTTTAATTACAGAGAGAGCTTCAGTTGCCCCTTGCGTAATAACCTTCTGTCTCCTCCACAGACTCTCCGACTATTCGTAGCCTTGGGGACCCCACAGAGGTGGATTTGGGGGGCCGAGCGGAGATTGTGTGCACAGCCGATGCCAATCCGGCCACAGACGGCATGTTCCAGTGGAGGTGGCTGGTAAGGGACATCTCCCCATTCTTCATTCTATGTAGGCTGCATAGGAGGTGAGAGAGCTTGATGGGCGGGTCCGGGAATCATTGTTCTGCACAAGTTCTGGGGTAGGTGTTCCCAGAACACCAGGTTATAGGCAATACTAAGATGCAAAGTGAAGTTTCTTGCCAAGAGGTGCGTTTTTCCAGAGGCGTATCTATCACAAGGAAAACAAGGCGTTTGCCTTGGGTGACATTTTACGGGGTGGGGTCGCGGCCACCCACTAGGCAGAAGGGACACCAGCGAGGACCGCAGAGAACAGGGGGTGGACTGGGCGGCCAATCTGATGCGCCAAAAAAGGCCGCCACAGATAGTGCTGCTTTACTAACTCGCTGTATTAATCCCGGCCGGACTAGACCCGTAGCTTGCTCCACCTCTACTGCCCAGTGGCTGCTAGGGCCGTGGTGCCTGGTGTCTAGTAACCAGTGATGTCACCAGAGGCGTGTCTAGTGAAAATGGCGCCTATGGCATGCACTGAAACTGCGCCCATGCTAAAAAAAAAAAAAAAAAAAAAAAGCAGCTAACAAAACTAGCAAGCTTTTTAATCGTTCAATTAACAAATTATGGATTGGCACTACAGAACAGGCCCAAGTGCCCGATGGGTCAGTCCGCCCCTGCCCATTAAACACTCTACATTCAGTGAAAGTTCATGGAGTGTGCAAAGTTTGCGGTACATGAATGTGCGCTGAATGTGGACTGTTTAATGAACTGGTTGCACAAATCACTTTATTACACGTTATTTATATCTATTTATTGAATCCATATATTGAGCACTATATTTGATTGGCTGCTTGCTTCTGCCTGGACCTGGCACACACGCACAGTCGCAGATGATGATTTAAAACTTTTAATGTGCGATTGTGCGTGTGTGCCAGGGCCATGCAGAAGCAAGCAGCCAATCAAATATAGTGCTCAATGTGGATTCAATAAATATATATATATATATATATATATATATAAAGTGTAATAAAGTGATTTGTGCAACAGCAGGTACTACTTTTAATTCTGTGCACTGTTTTTACTGTATTTTTAGTTCTAATTAATTATACTGTGGTCACTTTATAATACACTAATTACCTTCGTGGTTAATGATTATACTTTGTATATCACTTTTTGCACTTATGCATAATTTTGTATTATATGCACTTTAGTAGTAATCCCTGAGGTTTTTGGGTAATGTCTATGTATGTATCTAGACTCGTGGACGCATAGTTATCATCTGTGGAACCCCTTTGGTTTACTATAGGCACGGGCGTGCATCATCATTGATATTGGTACTTTATTAGTAATATATATCAGTAGAGGTTACTATAAGGGTTTTGTTCTGCTTACTCTCCCTTGCATTCTACTCCCTTTTTTTTTGGATAGGGTTGCTACCTACCCTGGTAACCATTGTGTTCTTTCGGTGGCCAGTGGTGTGCGTGTACTCATTCTCTGTACATACCCCATTGTAGCCAATTAACAGTGGCGCCGGTCCCCGCCTAAATATATATATTTCTCTTACCGGTTGCATCCCCTTTTGGGGCTGTGATTTAGGGGTGGCGACATTGTCTGTGTGCCCTTCCATTCACTCTCAGACTCATCTTAGCCTCCATAGCGCGGTCTGGGGTCTGTGAGACCTGAGTATATTTTTTACTACTTTTAATTAGACTGTGGATGCAACTGCAGGAGACGACCAGAGACTGGGATTGCGACTTCAGGAGATGACCAGACTGCAGATGTGACCACAGGAAATAACCAGAGACTGCTATTGCGACTACAGGAGATGACCGGAGACTGCAAAAGCGACTACAGATTACCAGACTGTGGATGCGACTACAGGAGATGACCAGAGACTGCAACTGCGACTACAGGAGATGGACAAAGACTGCGATTGTGACCACAGGAGATGGACAGGGAGATGGACAGAGACTGGGATTGTGACTACAGGAGATGACCAGACTGCAGATGTGACCACAGGAAATAACCAGAGACTGCTATTACAACTACAGGAGATGACCAGAGACTGCAAAAGTGACTACAGATTACCAGACTGTGGATGCGACTACAGGAGATGACCAGAGACTGCAATTGTGACTACAGGAGATGACCAGAGACTGCAATTGTGACTACAGGAGATGGACAGAGACTGCGATTATGACTACAGGAGATGACCAGAGACTGCAACTGTGACTGCAGATGACCAGACTAAGGATGCGACTACAGGAGATGACCAAAGACTGCAATTGTGACTACAGGAGATGGACAGAGACTGCTACTGCAAATAACAGGAGATGACCAGAGACTGCAACTGCGACTACAGGAGATGGACAAAGACTGCGATTGTGACTACAGGAGATGGACAGAGACTGCAACTGCGACTACAGGAGATGGACAAAGACTGCGATTGTGACTACAGGAGATGGACAGAGACTGCAACTGCGACTACAGGAGATGGACAGAGACTGCAACTGCGACTACAGGAGATGACCAGAGACTGCAACTGCGACTACAGGAGATGGACAGAGACTGCAACTGCGACTACAGGAGATGACCAGAGACTGCAACTGCGACTACAGGAGATGACCAGAGATTGCGATTGTGACTACAGGAGATGACCAGACTGCAAAAAACAACTACAGATGACCAGACTGCAGATGCGACTAAAGAAGATGACAAGAGACTTCGAATGCGACTACAGATGACCAAACTGTGATTGCGTCTACAGGAGCTGACCAAACTGCAGATGTGACTACACTACTGCTGTGACTTAGAACTCAGGGGTTCATGCTAAGTGAAGGACTGCAAGTCCCAGTATGAGCCCCTCAGAGCTGAGGATGTGACACCCCTTGCCTCCCCCAACTAGTGAAGGACTACAGGTCCTAGAATGAACCCATGAGATCTAAGGGGTCACATCCCTAAATCTCAGGGGTTCATGCTGGAACTTGTAGTCCTTCAATTTTGGGGAGGGGTCACATCCTTAGAACGCAGGGGTTCATTCTAAGTGAAGGACTGCAAGCATGAACCCCTCAGAGCGGAGGACATGACCCCCCCCCCCCAACTAGTGATGGACTACAAGTCCAAGCATAAGGTGGAGCCTAAAGAGGAAAGGGTGGAGTTTACAGATCTCAAACAGAAAGGGTTGGAGCAAATTTAGATGAGGGGTCATATCCTTAGATCTCAGGGGTTCATGCTGGGACTTTCAGTCCTTCACTTTTGGGAGGGTCCCAGCATGAACCATCAGAGCACAGGATGTGACCCCCCCCCCAACTAGTGAAGGTGTACAAGTCCAAGCATAAGGTGGAGCCTAAAGAGGAAGGGGTGGAGTTTACAGATGAATGGGGTGGATCTTAGACAGGAAAGGGTGGGTCAACTTTAGATGGGGGTGCCCAATTTTAGTCTTGCCTAGGGTAGCACAAAACTAAAATACGCGTTTCCTCAGTATATCGCTACATTGTACAGTTTACCCGGAAATACTTTAAAAGAAAATTAGACAGTTGAGTGCCATCTGTTACCCATCGACAGGGAGATGAAGAACGGGATCTGTCTGGTCTGGAGCGACAAGTTGACGGTTTCACCGAACGTCTGATTATCAGTGAAGCTAAGAGGTCAGATGCCGGACGTTACGAGTGCGCGGTAGATAACGGGGTGCCACCAGGTGTACGGGCCGACGCTCGACTGATTGTGCGCTGTAAGTACATTTTCATTTTATTATAATCTGCATGCTTGTTCTAAGCCAGTCCCTCTAAAAGTCAGAGGCAGCCAGGAAACTAGCATTTTCAAAAGGAGGTAAGTGATGGTAATTCCCTACTTATCATTTTCCCATGATAGTGTTCCTTTACAGTTTTGTCCCTCCCCCAGCCTGTGACTGGACAGTGAAGGGAGAAGCAGCATCTCTCTGCCACCCTGCTCTCTCCTCTTATTATCATGTTCCTTGTTAGCACTACAGCACAACTGATTGGCTCCTTGTGCTGCTTCTCCCTCCCTTAGTCTGGTCTCTGCTGTACAGGGACTTTAAGAAGCTGATAGCAGGTCAAATTCAGGTACTTATTATACTGCCCAAAATGAATACATTTAATCATATAATAAGTAACATAGTACTGCATTCATTTGTATCTTTTTTTACATCTGCCTGGAGTTCCACTTTTAATGTCCTTCTTCTTGCAGTTAAGCCAGAGATACAGAAGGGGGTGCACCTGAGCAAAGTGGCTGTACCCGGAGATGGGAAGAGCTCTACTGGCCTTGTCTGCAAAGCTGAGGGTATCCCGACCGTCTCTTTCAGCTGGGCAAAAAACGGAGTGACTCTGGATTTCAAGAACCCCAGGTAGCCTCATTGCGATGTGGTGTTTTGGGTTGGTTGCTGGTTGAAACTACAAATTTCCGCTAGGATTTCCTAGTTTCCTACCTTCCCCATGGATCCAAGGTCCATACTTTCACTATGGTTTCCAGGTCCATACATTCACCATACCTTCAAGTTATGGACCATGGTTAAGGTCCAGACCTTCACCACGGATCCATGGTCCATACCTTCACCACGGATCCAAGGTCCATACCTTCACCACAGATCCATGGTCCATACCTTCACCACTGATCCAAGGTCCATACCTTCACCACGGATCCAAGGTCCATACCTTCACCACGGATCCAAGGTCCATACCTTCACCACGGATCCAAGGTCCATACCTTCACCACGGATCCATGGTTCATACCTTCACCACGGATCCATGGTCCATACCTTCACCACGGATCCATGGTCCATACCTTCACCACGGATCCGAGGTCCATACCTTCACCACGGATCCAAGGTCCATACCTTCACCACGGATCCAAGGTCCATACCTTCACCACGGATCCGTGGTCCATACCTTCACCACGGATCCATGGTTCATACCTTCACCACGGATCCATGGTCCATACCTTCACCATGGATCCAAGCTCCATACTTTCACCATGGTTTCCAGGTCCATACCTTCACCACGGATCCAAGGTCCATACCTTCACCACGGATCCAAGGTCCATACCTTCACCACGGATCCAAGGTCCATACCTTCACCACGGATCCAAGGTCCATACCTTCACCACGGATCCAAGCTCCATACTTTCACCATGGTTTCCAGGTCCATACCTTCACCACGGATCCAAGGTCCATACCTTCACCGCGGATCCAAGGTCCATATCTTCACCACGGATCCAAGGTCCATACCTTCACCACGGATCCAAGGTCCATACCTTCACCACGGATTCAAGGTCCATACCTTCACCACGGATCCAAGGTCCATACTTTCACCATGGTTTCCAGGTCCATACCTTCACCATACCATCAAGTTATGGACCATTGAAAAGGTCTAGACCTTCACCAGGGATCCATGGTCCATACCTTCACCACAGATCCATGGTCCATACCTTCACCATGGATCCAAGCTCCATACCTTCACCATGGATCCAGTGTGCCATACCTTCACCATGGATCCAAGCTCCCTACCTTCACCATGGATCTACCTCCTTCAAGGAGAACATGTATATATTTTTTTGATCACCAACCTCATTGGCCAAGCACTATCCCTTGCCTACCAGACTAAGAAAATAAATGTGTACAATTGTAATTTCTAGGTACCTGACCATAAAAATAAATAAAATATTGATTTTGGTACAGGTTCTTCAGAGTTACTGAGAATGTTGACCTTTCAATGCGTATCTCCTGATGGTGGGATGGCCTATTTTATGAATGTAACACTGGTGTCTCTCTTAGGTACTCGGTCCAGACGTTCCATGAGCAATGGGTTCACACCAGCACACTGATCATCGCTAACGTCAGCGCGGTTCATGACTACGCCATCTTTACATGCACAGCGACCAACAGCCTCGGATTGGACACCTTCTCCATCCATCTCGTCAGCACTAGTAAGGCAAACTCTTGACCAAATCCCAAACCAGATGATGCAATAACTTGTTCCTCCATATGATGCATGTGTATAATTGCGTATGATTTATTGCTACTTATGATTGCTCTCAGAGAGCTTGTAACATGTTGGATGGTCTCTACGAAAGAATAAAGGGACTGTATAGGCTTTTTAAAATCTAGCTCTTCCCTCATTAGCCTGACTGTCCCTGGCCCACCCCTTTCATTCATTGGGTCATGGAGTCTAAGCATCATGTGTGGGCAGGGCAGGACTTAGGGTGGTGGGGGCCCATGGGCTTGAGTCACTTTCGGGCCCTACCTTCTATACATTACAGTATTTATCGGCGTATAACACGCACCCCAAGTTTAGGAGGGAATTTTAAGGAAAAAACTTTTAGGAGAGAATTTTAAGGTAAAAAACTTACATTTAAATGCCCATCAATGCAGCCTTATTAGTGTCCATCTGCAGCCTTGCCCAGTGTCATTTGTAGCCTTGTCATTGCAGTCTTGAAGTTTAAAAATGGCGTCGCCGAGTCCTGTGCATCTCGGTGGCTCTCGGGTCCTCTCGCAGTCCCGAGCGGAGCCGAGTGTACTCGCCTCGGCTCAGTCACACCCAGTCCCTGTGTTCTGTCCATCATAGGGCGGGATTGGGCGTGACTGAGCGGAGCCGAGTACACTCGGCTATGTATCTCGGCGGGGGCCCCCTATTGGGAGGGGCCCATGGGCTTAAGCCCAGTCAAGCCCAATGGTAAGTCCAGCCCTGTGTGTGGGTATTACTTAGGGTGGGCTGCATGCAAATGCATCCACACCAACTCCTCTAGCCTGACACCCACCTATTGAGGTATCTTGATATTTGTATAACCCCTCCCAGGAGACAGCCCACTGCATGCATGAGAACAGAGGGCTCTTAAAAGAAGTACTGAGTCAGTCCGCTTTATATTTTTCTTTTCCTGTTCTGTTATCCAGGTCGACCAGACCCTCCATCGGATCTGAAAGTCCTCAGTTTCAAACAAAATTCTGTCACTTTGGGGTGGAGTGCCGGTTTTGATGGTGGACTGGAGCAAAAGTTCAGAGTGAGGTGAGTGATGATTTGTTTTTATCTGATGTAAAAAGAGGGCATCCTATACCTTATACTGTATTTTATATAATGGAGAATGCCACAGGAGGAGGCGGAGCACCCGGGAGTGAGCGAGAACAGACTAACCTAAGGGATGGACTAGAGCAGAGTCAAGAATGCTGGCAGAGAAACAGTGCCAGGGCAGGTTCATCTAGTGCCCATGGCAAGGATGTGGAACTGCGCCCCCTCCCTCACTGTTAATGCATCCTGTAGAATGGGTTTACTGCCCTCTGTCCATTCTCTGTCCCCTTGCTCTACTGTGCCCAGGGCAGCTACCCCTCCTGCCCACCCCTTGTTCTGGCCCTGCAGGGAAATCTCAATACTGGTGTCCCCAAGAGCTATAAGAAGCCAACAACTCATCATCTTCCATCTGTAACTGAAATATCACTTTGGGGTGGACTAACCCTTTACATTACTGACGTGCCATTTTAATATCAAACTATATAAAAGGGCGGAGCTGTCCCTGAACTTTTTCATTAGCCCCATACACGCTATCAGTTTTTTCCTTCAGGTTTACCAAAACCATGTAGTGCAAGGGCCTGCCTGATTGCATACAAATTGAAACTCCTAAGGTTTGACCTCATATTATATGGTTTTGGTAAATCTGAAGGAAAAACTCATAGTGTGTATGGGGCTTTAGCGAGGTCACAGCACAAATGAACCCTACTTCCTTTCACGTAATGGTGCAAAAATGTTTTTTTTTTTTTTTTCAGGTACCGGTGGAGTGGAGTTGACAGTTACATGTATGTGGATGTTTTCCCACCCCAGTCCTTGGTGTTCACTATTACAGGCCTAAAGGGCAGCACCACTTATAATTTCTCAGTCAACGCCATTAACGTGTTGGGAGACAGCGACTACGCAGATGGAGATGCCGTCATAACGGTCACCACACAAGGTTAACCATGGAAACGGGATGGGGGGGGGGGGGATTATAATACAAATGTCTTCGCTGCTGCTTTCCTTTTCTAGGACAAATTTCTGTACCGAAAGTCTGTCAAATTTTGGCTCTCCAAAATTGGCTTTTCCAATTTTTATAAAGCCAAAATTTGATGTTGCCAGTTAGACAACTGAAAAAAATGAACATTATCCATGCTCAAAAATAACTGTGTGTTTGACAGGTTCTCTTTACTGACCCTGGGCACATTATTAGAAGGCTGGGTAAACATACAGCCAAGACCACCTTCTAAGCAGTTCCTCCTAGGAGGGAGACCACCATGTTAGAAACCTGATGATTAGCCAGCTATTGCTGTCATAGACATCAAGGGGTGACCTCAGGCTAAATGGTAGTCTTCTTTACAGGAAGATGTTTCCTGTTGGATCGATACTTGATTTTCGACTTTATGCCTTCATAAATAAGGGGGAAATGGGGTGTCTTTATGACTTCATACATTGCCACCCAACATGTCATTCTCCTCCTTGGCCACTAGGTCACACCCCCAAGGATGTTACTCTCCATACAGATGATTTGTTGGTTGTCCAAAGTTGTCAAAGCCTTCGTCCCCACAGAGAGTTCTGCTTGGAAGGTGTTCTTGGTTTTTACTTACCCAATCGCTCAGTTAGCCACTTAATGACATGAAGCACTGCCACCCACAATATTATCCCCCTCCTTCAGCACTGGGTCACACCCCTGAGGAGACATATTCTGCAAGGACTATTGTTTTCAGAAAGGTTAGATGATTAAACCTAGACCTTCAACATACAGAATGAAATGACTGTCAAGTGTAGACAAGATGTCTGTTCAAATTTACAGTTACTGGGGCCTGTGTTATTCTCCTTTCAGTTGATTTTTGTTAGTTGTCCAAAGTTGTCAAAGCCAGTGGCTTCAACTTAAATGTCGCTCTTCCCTACAGGTAGATCTGCTTGGAAGGTGTTCTTCTATTTATTTTAATTTTTTTACCCAATTGCTCAGTCTGTCACTTAATGACTATATATCGCTACTCACAATTTTATTCTCCTCCTTGATCACTAAGCCACACCCCTGAGGTGACATATTCTGAGAGGACTATTATTTTTAAAAAGTTTTGATGGCTAAACTTTGACCTTCAACATACAAAACAGAAACACTATCAAGTGTAGACAAGATTTCTCACCAAATTAACCATTACTGGGGTCTATGTTATTCTCCTAGACCTAGATGATTCATCAGTTGTCTCAACTGGTTCTGTCATGGCCAGTGGGTGAGTGGCTCCTCCTTGATCACTAAGCCACACCCCTGAGGTGACATATTCTGAGAGGACTATTATTTTTAAAAAGTTTTGATGGCTAAACTGTGACCTTCAACATACAAAACAGAAACACTATCAAGTGTAGACAAGATTTCTCACCAAATTAACCATTACTGGGGTCTATGTTATTCTCCTAGACCTAGATGATTCATCAGTTGTCTCAACTGGTTCTGTCATGGCCAGTGGGTGAGTGGCTTCAGGTTAAACGGCGCTCTTTTCAGGAAGATCTGCTTGAAAGGTGGTGTTTTTCTTTCTTTACCTAACCACTCAGTCTGTTACTTAATGACCTAATATATCACCTCCCAGAATTTCCTCTCTGACCACTAGGTCACACCCCTGAGGAGCTGTTTTCTGAAATGACTATTTTTCGAAAAAGGTTTGGCAGTTAGATTTTAATCGACGATATACAGTATAAAGTGAAACGTTTTCTGACCAATTTAACAATAAAGAAGGTTTATGTTATTCTCTTTTCAGAGGACCTCCAACTGGAGCCCCCGAAACCAGAGCCAACACCAGCTGCACCACAAGCAGGTGAGGGACCTAGATAGGATCAGCAACCTCATGTGACCCTGGGGTGGAGCATTGACCAGGTTTAATGACTTTTAGGGCCATTGACTTTGAAAATAGAAACTCCTGCCAAACAGCTCTAAAGGCTCTGGCTGTACCAGGAGATGGGAAGAGCTCTACTGGCCTTGTCTGCAAAGTTGAGGGTATCCCGACAGTCTCTTTTAGCTGGGCAAAAAACGGAGTGACTCTGGATTTCAAGAACCCCAGGTAGCCTTATTGCGATGTGGTATTTTGGGTTGGTTGCTGGTTGAAACTCCAAATTGCCACTAGGGTTTCCTACCTTCACCAAGTATCCAAGGTCCATACCTTCCCCATGGATACCTTCCCCATGGATCCAAGGTCCATACCTTTTGGTCCATACCGATTTGGTTTACCAGCAAAATAATTTGTAACACACTAATCCTTGGGATTCCTTAACAGAGCCGACAGTTATGCAGACCCTGTGCCATTGCTTGCCCTTCTTCATGAACCAACACGATTGTCCCCAAAATGTGAACATCCAACGTAAGTTTCTGCCTCCATTAAGCCCACTTATCTCTACTCCAGCCCATTAGCTTACAGATTACACACTACCAGGCTGCTTTCAACTGGCATGCAGCAACTTGGTTCAAATTTGCTGGACTAAATTTGTTTCTGACTTAGGGACTGAGAAGTAACCTAAAGCCAATATTTAATTGCCGAAAGCTCTACTTAAGCAGCCACAAATGTAAATTTTTCCTTCCATTACCCAGATGCCTTTGCATGGACGCCATATTTGTTTGCTGCAATGGGAGGAGGCGGGGCTCTGCTTATCATATCCAATGCAGGTCTTGTCTGCTGTTTGGTGAGGAGACACAGGATGAGAACAAAAGAAGGTAAACCCCTCAACACGGGTGTCAGAAATGCAGCAGGAAACGCACCTCTCTACAATGTTTATCAGATGCGAGAAAGCTGGAAGGGTTGACTCCTGATGGGGATTGAGAGGCACTTGGTTTTGCAGAAAGCTGGGTCCTGGAAGAAGCCTGTGGTGTGTGTGCCCCTGGAGTGGCAGTCCAGGGGTGCCGTAATTACTCACTGTGAGTAGGGGGCACTTTACGTTTTACTGGCACCTTGGACACTGCACCACACACACTTTTTTCCGCACCTGCCTTTTGGGCTGGACCTTTTGGCCAGGATCAGAGGAATTTTTATTACTGGCCTCAGGGACAGCCATTGCACCATAACAATGGCACCCTTGCACTCTCTCAACTTCCCTTTTCCCCACCTTTATGTTGTTTGTTTTGTTTGTCACTTTATGTATTTTTTTTGGTTGCTGGCTTTGTACACGTTTCACATTTGATGAGTAGAGTGTAGGTCCTCAGCCCTGCCCTGAAAGTCTCGGGAGGGGGGTGGACATGGCCTTCTGGCTTAGTTCGCCCTCTCTAGCCCCACCTAGTATTTGGGGTGGGCTGTTTTGGCAGACCTCCCAGGGAGCGTGTCCGTCTGGTTTTGTCCAGATGGACCATGTGAAGTGCCCCAGTCCCTATCTGGAGCCTAACGCCCCAGGGGATCAGGGCAAAATTCCCTGGTCTTCGGAGGAGGACCATGTGTACACCCTGTGCACTTTTTGTGTTTCACTTTTTAGTGTGCACTTTTTTTTGCACCGGGTGGAGTTTTAAGTGTGTTCACACACCACGGGCTTTGAAAAAAAAAGAAAAAAGAAAAAATGTGTATCGGATGTGTCTGTTTTTTTTTTTTTACTTTTGTTAATGGTGTTATTAACAGTTTTCAGATAAATGGCTTTCCCATTAAACACTCTTTTTTTTATATATTATGGTCTTATTATTTTGTGAATTAAATGACCCCAATGCTGACCTTCTTGGCTTGTGTCCTTCACAGGAGATGCTGCAAAGAAAGACGAGAGGTAAGGTCTAGAGTTGTGGCTGAAATCTTTATTTAAGGTATAACAATATGCACCCGGTGTGTGTGTTCTTGTACTGAGCTCTCTGTGTGAGAGGAATAAACACAGAATGCACAAGTAGCATGAACTTTCCTCCACCCCTTCATATAATACTGGCTGGCTTCTGTGTCGCATCGCTGAGGCTTCTATTATTAAGACATATCCCCTTCTTCCCTTGTACTCATTACTATGTATCATTCTTAGCATAGAACCCAAAGAGAATTCCAACACTTGATTGGCTGACCTTGGTGTCACTCACTGGTCAGCACCCCTACTACTGAGTGTCTCATACACCATCCTACGGAAGTGGCCAGTGTAGCCCCATGAAACTCGT
Organism: Lithobates pipiens; assembly: GCF_037356315.1. Taxonomy (NCBI): domain Eukaryota; kingdom Metazoa; phylum Chordata; class Amphibia; order Anura; family Ranidae; genus Lithobates; species Lithobates pipiens. The sequence continues at coordinate 8,972,787 of NW_027507788.1, read as the reverse complement.
TAATGGAGTTTTTTTACTGTGATTGTGTGACCAATAAATATCAACTTTATGAAGATACAGCTTTCTAGTACATCCTTTAAACTTGGACGTTACTGCTGATATCATTTCCCAAAAATATTTTTTGGGGCTTCAAAACCTTTACCCACACTCCATTCGCTGGCCTTGGTGTCACTGACTGGTCAATAATATCTAGTACTGAGTGTCTCATACACCATCCTGAGGAAGTGGCCAATGTAAAACTATGAAACGCATTGACTGGTTTATAATGTGATTGGGTGACTAATAAATATCAACTTTATGAAGAAGTAGCTTTCTAGTACATGCTTTAAACTTGGGTGCCTCTGCTGACATCATTTCCCAAAAATATTTTTGGGGGCTTCAAAATCTCTACCCACACTCTATTGGTTGGTCTTGGTGTCACTTACTGGTCAACAACAGACCCATTGTTCTGAGTGTCTTATACATCATTTTGAGAAAGTGGCCAGTTTAGCCCTACGAAATGCACTGACCATGTTTTTTAATGGGATTGGGTGACCAATAAATATCAAGTTTACGAAGAAGCAGCTTTCTAGTACATTCTTTATACCTGGGCACCTCTGCCAATATAATTTCGGGGCTTCAAAACTTTTACCCATAATCTGTTGGCTGGCCTTGGTGTCACTAACTGGTCAACAATTAATCCCTAGTACTGAGCTGTATTCTTCCCCTTCTCCGTCATGCCTATGTTACACCATATCGTTGCTTACCTATCAAATCACTTTAAGAGACAACCTCCACTAGAAGAAATATGAAGACTGTCATTGTTGACCTACTTTTATTGGTTGACTTGATGTACTACTGATCCAATGGCTTCAATACCTTCTGAGCTTTGGACTAAAGATGCAGATTTGGAGTTCTATCACTCAGGAACTTATCTGACTTAGACATGATTCAAGTTGACCCAATGGGGTGATCAGGTCAACTTGACTGTATTGGTCCTCATATATTTCTTAGAACTCATTGTTGACCTACTTTTATTGGTTGACTTGATGTCCTACTGATCCAATGGCTTCAATACCTTCTGAGCTTTGGACTAAAGATACAGATTTGGAGTTCTATCACTCGGAACTTATCTGACTTAGACATGATTCAAGTTGACTCAATGGGGTGATCGGGTCAACTTGACTGTATTGGTCCTCATATATTTCTTATAACTCATTGTTGACCTACTTTTATTGGTTGACTTGATGTCCTACTGATCCAATGGCTTCAATACCTTCTGAGCTTTGGACTAAAGATGCAGTTTTGGAGTTCTATCACTCGGGAACTTATCTGACTGATGCCCCGTACACACGAGCGGGGTTTTCAACATCCAAAGTCCGACGGACTGATTCCGTCAGACTATTCGATCGTGTGTGGGCTGCAACGGACTTTTGATTCACCAAAGTCTGACGGACTTTAGAATATGGAACATGCTTCAAATTTTTCCGACGGAACTCCGCCGGACCCGGTCCCTTCGAAAAATTCGCTCGTGTGTATGCTATTCCGACGGACTAAAACCGACGCTAGGGCAGCTATTGGCTACTGGCTATGAACTTCCTTATTCGAGTCCAGTCGTACGTCATCACGTTCGAATCCGTCGGAGTTTAGTGTGATTGTGTGTGGCCAAGTCCACTCAGCCGAAAAGTCCGTCAGAACTCTGTCGGAACTCCGGCAGAACTCCGGCAGAACTCCTTCGGAAGTCTGTCGGACATAAGTCCTCTCGTGTGTACGGGGCTTTAGACATGATTCAAGTTGACCCAATGGGGTGATCGGGTCAACTTGACTGTATTGGTCCTCATATATTTCTTAGAACTCATTACCATTAATAAAGGTTCCATCATAACAAATACTTAATTGTTGTGTAGCATGCTTGTACTGATCCAATGGCTTCCATATCTTCAGAGTTATGGACCAAACATGCAGATTTGGAGTTCTGATATCACCCAAAACTTATTTGACTTAGACATAACGAAGCCATCAGGTCAACTTGACTGTATTGGTCCTCATATATTTCTCCGAACTCATTTCTATTGATGAAGGTTCCATTATAACGAATTCTTAATTTTTGTGAAGCATGCTCATACTGATCCAATGGCTTCAATACCTTATGAGCTATGGACCAAAGATGCAGATTTGGAGTTCTGATATCTCTCGGACTTATCTGTACTGACTTAAACATGATTAAAGCCATCGGGTCAACTTGATTGTATTGGCCCTCATATATTTCACAGAATTAATTTCCATTAACGAAGGTTCCATTATAATGACTTCCTTATTGTTGTGCAGCACGCCCAAAGGTGCCCTCAATGACTACGCAGATGGAGAACTGATTAACACTCATGCCAAGAAGACCTTGCTGATTGACAGTGGCTCTGAAACCGGGTCTAGCGTATACCAGGTAAGATGGACTGTGAGGGGGAGGGGAAGGGGAGATTATGGAAGAGTTTACTGACGTGGTTTTCATGGTCATTTTCAGGACAGCGCATCAGAGACTGGACTCTACTACTATCCTTCACGGGACTACCAGCCATCCCTCTCCCCTCACTATGAGAGCGCCGAGAGAGGGGATCCCCGGCACCAAGACTGGACAGGTGAATAAGATTACTAACATGGGTTAACACAGAGTTGACTATTTCGTAGAGCAGGGGTCTCCAAACTTTTGAAACAAAGGGCCAGTTTACTGCCCTTCAAAATTAAGGGGGGGCCAATACTGTAGCCAGTGGGAGTAGAAAATCCCCTGGCATTGGTGGGAGTTAATATTGCCATAGGCTTGGTGGCCAATGGGAGTAAATAAAATGACATAATTGGTGTCAGTGGGAGGAATAGTGCCCCATCGTTGGTGTCAGTGGGCAAATTAGTTCCCCGTCTCTGGTTTCATTGGGAGGAATAGTACCACATTGTTGGGTTCTGTGGGAGGTATAGGGCCTCATATCAGTGAAAGTAATAGTGACCCAAGGGCCAGATAAAGGCAAGCAAAAGGCCACATCCAGTTTTATAGACCTCTGCCTTAGAGAGAGGCTTTAGATATCAATCCCGTTGCAAATTGCAGTTGTAGATATCAATCTATGCCCGTTCATTTTGCAAGGGAAATTTTGAAGCATATATTGTGAGTTTCTGGAAGTGTGGAAGAACCACAATAGCAACCATGGCATCCAGCCAGTTTTGTGATCATGTCACATTTGCCTGTCCTGTCGTTGTTCTAGAGGCTGGATATGAGGATTGGTATGGGGACCCTGATGTCCACGAGTATGAGGAGGTACAAGGAGTTTACCCCCCATCTTCCAGGTCAAGATGGCCACCTGGAGTTATGGTTAGTCCCTTGAGCTCAAGCAATTAAACAAACCCACGTTCATGTAGGTATGACCACTAATTCCGAGTCTCCTTACTTTTTCACCAAAATCCAACAGGCCAGTCAAAGAAGAGAGGCACCATGGGAAGGGTTCCAGGAGCCAACCAGAATCTACGATGAAGCTGACATGACATCACCTGCAACGTATGAGACACCCTATGGGGAACAAGGACACTTGGTGTGACCTCAGGAGAGTTATTGAGGCGATTCTAGCCAACTTGTAAGCCGTATAGGAAAATCTTAGAAAAATAGGGTATAAATATTGAACAAGCCATAGCCCCTTACGTGTGCATGCATGATCAATTTGGTGGAAAAGGTAAAAAAGTCCATACTGGATACAACCCTGGATGAGTCAAACTGTACAGATAATCCCTGGCCAACCGACCTTCAAGGAGACCTTCATGGAGGAGCTACTCTAACGAGGATACGAGGATACTGATCCAATGGATTCAAAGCTTTTTAAATACTGACTTGGAACGAAGACGTGTGTTAGGGATTCTGACTTTACAATGGTGTAAAGGGAATGTTGGTTAAAAAATAAACAGGCATGTTCAGCCAAATCATTCCAGATGTCAATGTAATGATCTTCCCAAAGAACAGAGCGGTCGTATCTTTCGACCACCATCTCATATCTGTAGCCTCAACTGCTAAAACCACCAATTATATAACCAATATATTAGCCCAAATTTTTATAAAAAGTTACTTATCTGACTTTGCAGAAATATGAGATCCCCGTTTCTATGGAGGCCGGAAAAGATTAAGGACTTTATTATAGTAGGGGGTCCAACAATGTTCATCTTACATCTGCATTGTTTTGAGGGAACTAAGCAAATATTTATTTTAAATTTTCTCTTCGAGAATTTATTGACCGTACCTGTAAATGTTATTTAACCACTTGCTTACTGGGCACTTAAACCCCCCTCCTGCCCAGACCCATTTTCAGCTTTCAGTGCTGATGCACTTTGAATGACAATTGCGCGGTCATACAACACTGTACCCAAATTAAATTTTTATCATTTTTTTTCCCACAAATAGAGCTTTATTTTGGTGATAATTAATTACAGCTGGGAGT
>NW_027507788.1:8933345-8963345 GCF_037356315.1 Lithobates pipiens | reverse complement strand
ACAAAAAAAAAATAAAAAAAATGATCCGAATGCTTTTCGTTCTTCCAAATTTTCATTCTTATTTTTGCATTTTCGTTCGTTCTGATTTTCAAATTTTTGGATTTTTGTTCTTTTAGAAAATGGGTCTTTTGTCTTTGTCTTTTTAGAAAATTTAGAAAAAATTAATCGAACAGTCTTTCATTCATTGGGATGAACGAATATGCCAAATTTGAAAGGGACTTCCAATGCCTATAATTTAATAGTTTATAACTATTATTATAGTTTTTTATTTATTATTTTTATTATTAGTAATAAATAATAATAATAGAAAAACTATAATAATGGTTAATAATTTAATTATAGAAGAAAATACAAAAAATAAAATAAAAAAAATGATCCGAATGCTTTTCGTTCTTCCAAATTTTCATTCTTATTTTTGCATTTTCGTTCGTTCTGATTTTCAAATTTTCGGATTTTTGTTCTTTGGAATTTTCACTCTTTTAGAAAATGGGTCTTTTGTCTTTGTCTTTTTAGAAAATTTCGAAAAAATTAATCGAACAGTCTTTCATTCATTGGGATGAACGAATATGCCAAATTTGAAAGGGACTTCCAATGCCTATAATTTAATAGTTTATAACTATTATTATAGTTTTTTATTTATTATTTTTATTATTAGTAATAAATAATAATAATATAAAAACTATAATAATGGTTAATAATTTAATTATAGAAGAAAATACAAAAATAAAATACAAAAAAATGATCCGAATGCTTTTCGTTCTTCCAAATTTTCATTCTTATTTTTGCATTTTCGTTCGTTCTGATTTTCAAATTTTCGGATTTTTGTTCTTTGGAATTTTCATTCTTTTAGAAAATGGGTCTTTTGTCTTTGTCTTTTTAGAAAATTTAGAAAAAAATTAATCGAACAGTCTTTCATTCATTGGGATGAACAAGTATGCCAAATTTTGATGAAAAACAAATTTGTAATGAAACGAATTGCACATGTCTAGTTGATTCTCATTTTATATATATATATATATATATATATATATATATATATATATATATATATATATATATATATATATATATATATATATATATATATATATATATATATATATATATAGATATAGATATAGATATATATTTATTTATTTATTTTTGTTACATAAATCAGTATATTGCTTATTTAAGCACCAATTTGGCAAAAAAAAATAAAAAAAAATACAATTTTTTATTTTTATTTTTTTATATTCTTGTCCAAGAAAATTTAGAATTTAAATAAAAATGTCACTAGAAAAATCAAGTGCAACATTTGGTAATGTGATAATTTCCCTGAGTATAATAAAAATAAACAAAGTATATTTTTATCTCTAGTTTTCGTAGACCTTGTCCATGTTTTTTTTTGCTTGAAAAGGACGCTAAAACTTAAAAAAAAATTAATTTGCAAATGACAGTAAAGGTGAAAATGTGTTGATAGCGTGCTTATAAATGGATAGTTTGTAATGTACGGTAATTGTAATAAAAACAATTACATGGTTCTGCTGTTAAAATCAAGTTCCAAAGTCAGATTTATTAAGCTGCACCCCCATTTCTAAAAACTTCACAACAAGTCCCTTTTGCAGCACAAGATCTGTTAGCTTATTATTTATTATTACATTGTAATTCTTTTAATTTCAATTTTTTGGGGGGTAAAAATATATTTAGAATTATAGCTAGCTTATGAATACATATATTTATATTTTTCTTTTTTAACGGTATTAATTGTAATTTTAAGCCAAATTATTATTTTTTCTTTAATTGCTTCTCAATCCATGGGTCTGATTATTGCACTTTGGACTTCCCACCCATTGCTCAAGCTTAGCAGATTATTCAACAAAAGAGAGAAGTGGACTTGTGGATGGTTTACCGCACAGATCGAGAAGCTCTGCACTTTCCTACTTTTGCATATGTGGCAGATTTTTATTTTTTTCTTTGCTTGGAGTCTCGCGTTAATTATGTGGTATGCTGAACATTGTAGGGTAGGTGCTAATAGTTTCACGGAAACCAGTATATACACCATGTGTCTGATTGATAGTATCAATAAATTCTGCCTTGATAACACCATCTATTTAAAATACCATGGACTTCAGGATCCACCAGCTGGAGGTACTATGTTCTTCCACCAGTAGAAGGATATCAACTATGGGACTAAAAAAAAATTAGCCCCGATCTGGGTGGTTCCTATGAGGAAGCTGCTGGATGGCTGCGGGTTGATGAGGTCACGCGTCTCTTTTTCAACAAAAGTTTGATCTGCAACGAAGAAGAGCCACAAAGTCACAAGTGCAGTAGAAGAACGAGCATCACGTAAAGTGCTTAGATCAAAACAGGTCCTCTCAAAAATACAAAACTGGAGCACTTTCAAAGTCTACCTGTCAGCTCCTTTCTACACTATTTAGTCAAACGCATTGGACGCCCTGCCTTTACACGCACATGAGCTTTAATGGCATCCCAGTCTTAGTCCGTAGGGTTCAATATTGAGTTGGCCCCCGCCTGGGGTGTAACTATAGGGGGTGCAGCAGTCGCGACCGCAACTGGGCCCTGTGCTGCAGGGGGCCCATGCAGCCCCCTCTACATATGTCCGGCAGCAGCATAGGCAGCTAGGGGTACCAGTGCACCATGCACACGGGTGGCTGGAGGTGGAGGGTGATTAGCAGAGCTCCATGCTCGACTATCACACTGGCTGCTCTTTAGTTGTGCATTCCCCGCATGACCTGTGTCCTCGGCCAGCTCCTCAGAGTACCCCTCTCCTGCTCCATGCATTGCCGCTCAGTCCGATGTCTGTTCTCCCCAGCCTCATCTCTTCTGGGGACGGGGACCCCATCCTGCCTAGGGACAGTCCCCCAATGGGGCACATAAAAAAAAAAAAAAAAAAACGACTGATGCCAGTGGTGGAACTACAGGGCTCACAAAGGTCATACCTGTGACCACGCCCTGGAGTTCCAACGCCAGACTCGGAGGGAAGGACCCTGGCTGGGGTTCAGGGGGGCCCTTCATGGTTTCTTGCATCGGGTCCCTGAAGGTTCTAGTTACGCCACTGGCCCCCGCCCTTTGCAGCTATAACACCTTCAACTCTTCTGGGAAGGCCGTCCACAAGGTTTAGGAGATGTGTCTATGAGAATGTTTAACCATTCTTCCAGAAGAGCGTTTGTGAGGTCAGGCACTGATGTTAGACGAGAAGGCCTGGCTCGCTGTCTCCGCTCTAATTCACCCCAAAGGTGTTCTATCGGGGTTGAGGAGAAAAAGTAGGCACCTGGATGGGTCAACAAAATGCAGTCTTCCTGTATTAAATCACGTGAATAGATAATCCATCCAGTGCTTTGGAACAGAAAGTTGTCCAATTGGGCACAGAATCCTCTGGTGGCCATTTTGGGAGAGAGAAGCCTTTAAATAAGGTAACCCACGTCACTTTGGTGGATTGATTGGTCAGGGATAGGAACCCACTTGTGAAGGACAGTACTTAACATAGGTAGAGGTTCCAGGTGAGCAGGGAAGGTTCAGGGAGCGCTCCCTCAACACTACATTCACTCCAGTGACTGGTATGGGGGTGTGGAGCCGTCCTTCAGGAACATGTCTTGTCAAAGGCCGATTATTCAGGTAGGTGTTTTATTAAGTTCCAAAGACTTGCTTATCAGTTGTACTAAAAAAAACCCTGCTCAAGATCAATATAAAATAGTTCCATGCACCATAAGCTATGTGTGAAGGATTCCTCTCAAAATGGCTACCCAACTTAGGTCCCACCTAAAACTTCAAACTCTTCCCCTACTGTAGGTGTTAACCTTTTAAATGGACTGCTTAGCTGGTGTATTTAAGCCAACCACAGGCTCTATAGACCACAGACAATGACAGATTAGGCCACTCCCAGGCCACTCTGATGCCCTGTAAAAAGGCAGCACAGCTTCCACCGCAGACTCGTCTAAAGGCTTCCTGGTGAAGAGGAGTAAAAAGTCTCCAACTTATCACCGGTGTCCTACCGAGGGCATGATAAGGACAGAGCGCAGGCCGCCCCTTGACATGGATGATGTACACCGTGTCCAAAAAGAGGCCAGCTCTGCGCCCCACTGGAGGCTCTCCTCCCCCAGTCAGTCCCAACCAAGCCACCTTGGCACCCCCCCCTGCAGCCCTTGGCCACCGCCTGCTTGCCAGTTCGAGAACCCAGAATCGGTGCATCAGGCGCTGTCCAGCCCAACCCACCCAACGAGCAAAGAGTACCTGGAGTGGAGCTTCAGTCTGAGATGGGGATCCTTAGGAGGCAGGGAAGAGTGGGAGGGGGGGCCAAGTTGATGCACCATTGGCCTCTGAGTTGTAATTGCTCCCTTGGCCAAAGGTTGCCACTGAGCACTTGTTACAATATATTCAATAAATTTGTTTCTTTCTTTATTTTTCTTTCTTTCTTTTTCCTTCCTTCCTTCCTTCCTTCCTTCCTTCCTTCCTTCCTTCCTTCCTTCCTTCCTTCCTTCCTTCCTCCCTTGCTCAGTAAGCCTAGCAGAAGAGTGGCTTCTTTGCTCAAGTCCACTCACAGCAATGTACTTACTTGTTCTGACGATTCCCCCGGAGGCACCAGATGAGCCGGTTGGTCATTCTCCAGATTGCGCACACTCGGATCGCCGCCATGGAAGAGCAAGCGCTGGATTAGGTACTCAGTGGAAGGGTTAAGAGGCAACGCAGCAGCCATGTGCAAGGCCGTGTTTCCATGAGCCTACAAGTATGGAAAAGGAAACACAATGCAGTCAGTTACTGAAGAGACAGACAGGGTTATGTAAGGCCAAAACCCCACCAACACTAGTAGTCTGACTCACCTTCATGTTGATGAACATGGCCAGGTCAATGTGGGGCATCTGAAGGAAGAATTTCACAAGGGGGATGTTCCCGGCCTGGACGGATAGGTGGAGTACCGTTTTGTTGCTTTTAATTTCCTGTTCAAGAACTATATTTAATTTTTAGCTTCACCAACACCTGAAAGGGGGACCTCCATAGAGGCCCATTATACATCTAAAGAGAATGTTAAATCACAAAAGTTGCAAGGAAACTGCAAGAAAGTTGCACGACTTTGAGGTCGCAGCAGTGGGAACCGAGCCTTTACGGGATCCTTTCACATGTTCTGCATTGGCCCCCTTTCCTAATGTCTTGGGCCCCCGCCTATGAAGGTGGAGTGCCAGGGCCCGGTTGCAAGTATGACCTTTGTGACCCTGGTAGTTCCGCCACTAATAATACGCTAATTGCATCTGTGAAACAAACCAACAACCGGTAATATTTAGGTAAGCAGTGGATGGTACCTGACTGGTGAGGTTGGCACCCATCTGGAGCAGGAGCTGGACACATAGCATGGAGTGCCAGGGTCCGGTTGCAAGTATGACCTTTGTGACCCTGGTAGTTCCACCACTGATAATACGCTAATTGCATCTGTGAAACACACCAACAACCGGTAATATTTAGGCAAGCAGTGGAAGGTACCTGACTGGTGAGGTTGGCCCCCATCTGGAGCAGGAGCTGGACACATAGCATGGTTTCTCGGTCTTGCTGGTGGGCGTTGGAAGTGTTTTGGCTGTTTTTGCTCTTGAAGGCATTATTCTGAGCTATTACAGCACAATGAAGTGGAGTCAGACCTGGAAGAACAGAAAACATACAAAGTTGCCTCTAAAATTTCATACAGGTCAAGCGGAACACCAGTCAAATTTTTTTTTTTTTTAGGTGGACGGTGGAAGGTTTAGAACCCCTTTTAGTTTCTTTTTGTTGCTGTTTTTGTCTTTCTACTTCCTGTCCAACTAAGAAAATCGAAAGATTGCTGACCGGCCAGCAGAGATGAGCACCTACATCCAGGGGCGTAACTATAGGGGGTGCAGCAGTCACGACCGCAACTGGGCCCTGTGATGCAGGGGGCCCATGCAGCCCCCTCTACATATGGCCGGCAGCAGCATAGGCAGCTAGCACACACTATTACATACCCCCTCCATATCCCCCTGGGGACAGGGACCCCTTCTCACCTGGGGGCAGTAACTTCATCTGCCCTGGAGAAAAGGACCTCATCTCTTCTGGGGACAGGGACCCAATCCTGCCTAGGGACAGTCCCCCAATGGGGCACCTAAAAATGTAAAAAAATACATAAATAAAAACTACTGATACTAGTGGTGGAACTACAGGGCTCACAAAGGTCATACCTGTGACCACGCCCTGGAGTTCCACCACCGGACTCAGAGGGAAGGGCCCTGGCTGGGGTTCAGGGGGGCCCTTCATGGTTTCTTGCATCGGGGCCTTGAAGGTTCTAGTTACGCCACTGCCTACATCCCTTGCGAATACTAGAGAGTCGACATAGAATGATAAGTCTCTTGCTTAAATGTTGGATTAAATACAGTCCCAGACTGGGACAAACATAGGCCCATGCATTTTAGATTGAGCAGCCCCTACCCAAGGAGCCCAGCGGCAGAACGACAGAGCCCGGTGTCAAATGCGACCTTTGCAGCCCTGGTAGTTCCGCCACTGGTGCCAGTTGTTTTTTATTTTTTGTTTTTTTATTATTTATTTATTTACCATTTTATTTTATTTATTATATTATTTTTTCTTATTTTTTACATTTTTCTAAAAGCCTTGTTGGGGGGGCTTTGGTGAGATGTCGGGGGTCTAAACCTGTCATCTCGCCTTTGAGACAGAGAACGGAGATTGGGGACACATCCCTCAATCTCCATCTCGGCAGCAAAGAATGATAGGACAGGAACAGCTCTGTACGGAGGCTTCCTGTTCATTCACAAACTGAAGCCTCAGTTGTGAATGGACAAAGTCAGGGATTGGTACCGATCACTGGCTGTCTATTTCAGACAAGGAAGGGGCCATTAAATAATATATTTACCAACGCCAGTGGTGGCCTGTCAATAAAGGTGAGCAGGGGTGCCGCCCCCCTAATCCATGCGCCCGGCCCCTAATTTACATGCATGGTGCCGGACGCATAGATTTCAATGCCGGAGGCTCTAATTGGCTTAAAAAAAAGGATGGTCTCGGCAGGGCAGAGCAATGCACCCTGAGCCCATCCAGTTGTATGACAATAGTGAATTAATATTCGCTATTGTCTTCCTGATCCTCCTCCCAGCCAATCAGGAAGCGGGTCTTAAGACCTGATTGGCCTGGAGGGGAAACAACCGTATTGGCCCACAAGGAGGAAGGCGTAGAGGAGGAGGAGACGTAGAGGGGGAGGGAGCCGCCGAGGAGGAGGAGACGTGGAGGGGGAGGGAGTCGCCGAGAAGGAGGAGGAGACGTGGAGGGGGAGGGAGCCACCGAGGAGGAGGAGACGTGGAGGGGGAGGGAGCCGCCGAGAAGGAGGAGGAGACGTAGAGGGGGAGGGAGCCGCCGAGGAGGAGGAGACGTGGAGGGGGAGGGAGCCGCCGAGAAGGAGGAGGAGACGTGGAGGGGGAGGGAGACGCCGAGGAGGAGGAGACGTGGAGGGGGAGGGAGCCGCCGAGGAGGAGGAGGAGACGTGGAGGGGGAGGGAGACGCCGAGGAGGAGGAGACATGGAGGGGGAGGGAGACGGCGAGGAGGAGGAGACGTGAAGGGGGAGGGAGCCATCAAGGAGGAGACGTGGAGGGGGAGGGAGCCGCCGAGGAGGAGGAGACGTGGAGGGGGAGGGAGCCGCCGAGGAGGAGGAGACGTGGAGGGGGAGGGAGCCGCCGAGGAGGAGGAGACGCAGGGAGGAGCTGAAGCTGCTTGCAAAATAGATGGGGTAAGTGTGGGGCTGGTGGGCAGATGAGCAAGCGTTTTTTTTGCCTCCCCCCCAAAAAAATGGAGCACCAACCGCCACTGACCAATACCATCCCTGCTCTCCGTCACGACAGATCCATCACTCCAAAGACATGCAGGTAGGTTAACTGGCTTCTGTCCAAAATTGGCCCCTAGTATATGAATGGGGACCTTGGATTGTGGGCTCCTTGAGGGTAGGGACCAATGTGAGTTTACAATGTACAGGGGTGGGGACAATTGTAGACACTCAGGTTGAACTGGATGGACTGGTGTCTTTATTCAACCTTACTAACTATGCAACTATCCTCCGCAGAGTTGTCGGGTTCCCCCTCCACTCTCCCACCGTCTGCTGCGGGGGGGATCTACCAGGATGGAGAGCGGAGAATGGGTCGATAAATATGTCATGGGGGGAGGGGGTGCCAGTAGAGAGCACACGAGGGAACCAGGAGAAGGGACAGGAGCCCGGGAGTAGCAGAAAGAAGATGGATAGGCAGGGGTGGCATATAGAGGAACCGATCCGCCCATTTCTCTCTTGCCACCGCCAAATGCCTACAAAAGGGAGAGGAGGAGAAGCGGACATTCAGCGGCGGCAAGAGGGAAATGGAAGGATCCGTTCCTCTAAATGTCGTTCCCGCCGCCCCTCCTAACCAGCCCACCGGTGTGCCCTATAACCAGTCTGGGCCTGATTAAATATGACCAGCCAATGAGTAACCACATTTTAGGAATCAATCACATTGCTTGACTCACCATCGTAATTTCTGGCTTCTACATCAAGGTTCTTCTGATGCGAAAGAGCCAGGAAGACCTAAAAGAAAATGTGGATGAAACAGAGGGAATCAAAGAGATACATTCTCTGTATTGAGCCAAAAACCCGGTTGATCCCGCTGCTCTCTATCGCCCCCTTCTGTCCCCAATTCAGCTCCAGATTTTGCAGCTGTGGCAGCACATGCTCAGTTTTCAGTGAGTTTCTATGCTAAGCATTTCCTCTCTATCACATCTGAGCAGCCCGTGTGACTATAGAGACTCACATGTGGGTGTATACTAGACCCCCCCCCCCCCCCAGCTTATCCTGTGCAGTTTCGGTGCATAGATGATGAAACACCCAATCTTCTATATACAGGACCTTGGGAATTCCCCACTGAACCCAGGCATGTACTGGCCATCGGGACTATCGGGAGTTTCCCGGCGGGCCGATGGCTCAGTGGGCCGCTTTCAGTGACAGCCAGTGGCATCGCTAAGGGGGATTTTTGGGGCTATAGCCCCTAATCTGGGGCCCATAGCCCCAAGTCAGTCTGGGAGTCCCCAACCACAGGGTCCCGTCCCACTACCTGCCCTCTTTCTACTGACCCTGATGTAAGGAGGGGATCTCTGGGGACCCTGATGTAAGAGGGAGGCTCTCTGGGGAACCTGATGTAAGGTAGACGCTCTCTGTGGAACCGGATGTAAGGGGGGGGCTCTCTAGGGACCCTGATCTAAGGATGGGCTCTCTGGAGACCCTGATGTAAGGGGAAGGCTATATAGGGACCCTGATCTAAGGAGGGGCTCTCTGGAGACCCTGATGTAAGGCAGAGGATCTCTGGGGGACCCTGTTGTAAGGGGAGGCTCTCTGGGGACCCTGATGTAAGAGAGACGCTCTCTGTGGACCCGGATGTAAGGGGGAGGCTCTCTAGCGACCCTGATCTAAGGAGGGGCTCTCTGGAGACCCTGATGTAAGGGGAAGGCTATATAGGGACCCTGATCTAAGGAGGGGCTCTATGGAGACCCTGATGTAAGGGGAAGGCTATATAGGGACCCTGATCTAAGGAGGGGCTCTCTGGAGACCCTGATGTAAGGGGAAGGCTATATAGGGACCCTGATCTAAGGAGGGGCTCTCTGGAGACCCTGATGTAAGGGGAAGGCTATATAGGGACCCTGATCTAAGGAGGGGCTCTCTGGAGACCCTGATGTAAGGGGAAGGCTATATAGGGACCCTGATCTAAGGAGAGGCTCTCTGGAGACCCTGATGTAAGGCAGAGGATCTCTGGGGACCCTGTTGTAAGGGGAGGCTCTCTGGGGACCCTGATGTAAGGGAGACGCTCTCTGTGGACCCGGATGTAAGGGGGAGGTTCTCTAGGGACCCTGATCTAAGGAGGGGCTCTCTGGAGACCCTGATGTAAGGGGAAGGCTATATAGGGACCCTGATCTAAGGAGAGGCTCTCTGGAGACCCTGATGTAAGGCAGAGGATCTCTGGGGACCCTGTTGTAAGGGGAGGCTCTCTGGGGACCCTGATGCAAGGGGGGCTCTAGGGGCAATTGCGTACAGTTTATATACTGTCTTTGCAAAATTAAAGTGGGCCGGTCTGGATGAAGTCCAGGGCCAAATTTTTGTCCCAGTCCAGCCCTGACTGAACCTCACCTCAGAAATAGGGCAAAGGTGCAAACAGTACTGGTCCCCAATATGCCCAGCAGGTAAAATGCTTGAGAAATATAAGGTAGATTTGAAGGACCCTATCTGATATTCACCTGGAACTTAGAAGCTTATGCCCACCGTATTCTCTATATTGCCAAAAGTATTAGGACAGCTGCCTTTACACGCATATGAACTTTAATGGTATCCCAGTCTTGGTCTGTAGGGTTCAATATTGAGTTGGCCCACCCTTTGCAGCTGTAATTATTTGGTGGAGGGGGGATTATGGTGGGAGAGGGGGTTGTTTTTCAGGGGTTGGTCTTGGCCCCTTAGTTCCAGTGAAAGGAACTCTTAAGGCATCAGCATACCAAGACATTTTGGACAATTTCATGCTCCCAAATTTGTGGGAACAGTTTGGGGACGGCCCCTTCCTGTTCCAACATGGCTGCACTCCAGTGCACAAAGCATCAGGTTGAGGCAGGCCAATCAAGTTCCTCCCCCCCAAACTCGCTCATCCATGTCTTTATGGACCTTGCTTTGTGCACTGGTGGGCAGCCATGTTGGAACAGGAAGGGGCCGTCCCCAAACTGTGCCCACAAAGTTGGGAGCATGAAATTGTCCAAAATGTCTTGGCATGCTGATGCCTTAAGAGTGCCCTTCACTGAAACTAAGGGGGCCAAGCCCAACCCCTGAAAAACAACCACACCATAATCCCCCCTCCACCAAATGATTTGGTCCAGTGCGCAAAGCAAGGTCCATAAAGACATGGATGAGCGAGTTTGGGATGGAGGAACTTGACTGGCCTGCACAGAGTCCTGACCTCAACCCAATAGAAGACCTTTGGGATGCCAGGCCTTCTCCTCCAACATCAGTGCCTGACCTCACAAATGCACTTCTGGAAGAATGGTCAAACCTTCCCATAGACACCCTCCTAAACCTTGTGGGCGGCCTTCCCAGAAAAGTACAACTTTCCTTTAGATTTACCAAAACCAAATAATATGAGGTCAAACCTAAACACTTTCAGTTTGTCTGCAGTCAGGCCGGCCCTTGCTCTACATAGTTGAAGGTAAAGCTAAAGGAAATCGAATAAGAAAATTGTATAATGTATGGCGAGCTTAAGACTAGGACGCAGTTAAAGTTCATGTGCATGTAAAGGCAGGTGTCCCAATACTTTTGACAAAATAGAGTATTTTTAATGATTATTATTTTTTTTTTTTGTAGAACTTGTCTACAGAAGTTCTCCCTTGAACTTACTCTGAGGACCTCGAAAAATCCGTAGGTTCCAGCGACATGTAGGGCTGTCTGCCCCTTGCAGTCCGCAGCACTGACGTCGGCACCCAGCATGATCAGGTCATAGACGATCTCAGGCTGGTTGGCTGCAACGGCCACCAGGAGCGGAGTCTGGATAGAGGGAAAAATGAAAAAAAGTCAGACAAATTTTTTCGGGCACCGAAGAGTGCAAAACGCCCGCTGCCGACATATGATATATAAGATATATGGCGGTTGTTTGAAGTGGAATACGCGCTAACGCGTTTCGTAATCACGTCTTCCTCAGGGGGCCTAGTGTATAGTCTTTGAAGCACTGCATTTATTCTATGGACTTTTTTGGTACTTTATTATATATATATGAATGTTTGGCTCATGAGTGCAAAACGCCCGCTGCCGACATTTAAATGGCGGTTGTTTGAAGTGGAATACCGTTGTTATGGCAGCAGACAGCGGACAGTCCTCTTTCAGGATAAAAGTGGTCTCCGTGGTGGATTCGCCATGAGATCACTTCTAATCGGGGGGCGGGGCCCCCCTTCTCGGTAGCGGCGGAGACGATCGCGTCCTTTCCCCCTGTGAGGCTGGATGCCGAGTGAGGGAAAGACGACCCCCACTCGGTTCCACACCATTGGATGACGGAAGCGACTTCAAACATCACTTCCGCCCAATGGTCTCAAAGGGGAAATCTCATATTTACACTAAAATGCAATAAATGAAAAAAATGTATCAATTTATTTTTTTCATTTATTGCAATTTAGTGTAAATATGAGATCTGAGGTATTTTTGACTAGGTGATGACACACGCTGAGGCTGGTAGACAGGACAGCTGCATGGACACGCCCTAACGCGTTTCGTAATCACGTCTTCCTCAGGGGGCCTAGTGTATAGTCTTTGAAGCAGTGCATTTATTCTATGGACTTTTTGGGACTTAATTATATATATATGAATGTTTGGCTCATGAGTGCAAAATGCCCGCTGCCGACATTTATATGGGGGTTGTTTGAAGTGGAATACCGTTGTTATGGCAGCAGATAGCAGACGGTCCTCTTTCAGGATAAAAGTGGTCTCCGCAGTGTATTCGCCACGAGATCACTTCTAATCGGGGGCGGGGCCCCCCTTCTCACGGAGACGTTCGCGTCCTTTTCCCCTGTGAGGCCAGATGCCGATTGAGGGAAAGACAAGCCCCACTCGGCTCCATACCATTGGATGACGGAAGCAACGCCAAACATCACTTCCGCCCAATGGTCTCAAAGGGGAAATCTCATATTTACACTAAAATGCAATAAATTAAAAAAATTTATCAATTTCTTTTTTTTTTTTTTTTCATTTATTGCAATTTAGTGTAAATATGAGATCTGAGGTCTTTTTGACTAGGTGATGACACACGCTGAGGCTGGTAGACAGGACAGCTGCATGGACATGCTCTAACGCTTTTTCGTAATCACGTCTTCCTCAGGGGGCCTACTGTATAGTCTTTGAAGCAGTGCATTTATTCTATGGACTTTTTTGGGACTTTATTATATATATATATATATATGAATGTTTTGGCTCATGTATGGTACATTTGGCACTTCTGCACTTAAACATCTTAGGCTATATGTGTTTTAAGCGCTGTTTAATGCCAGGGTATTTTATTTATATTTTATCTTTGCATTTTTCTGATCTAAAATGTAAAATAAATAAGATTTTTTTTTTTTAAAAGGCCCCGTCCCGACGAGCTCCCGCACAGAAGCGAGCGCATACGTAAGTCGCGCCGCATATGAAAATAAGATATATGGCGGTTGTTTGAAGTGGAATACGGGCTAACGCGTTTCGTAATCACGTCTTCCTCAGGGGGCCTAGTGTATAGTCTTAGAAGCAGTGCATTTATTCTATGAACTTTTTTGGGACTTTATTATATATATGAATATATATTAATGAGCTATCGCCCCGATCGTTAGAGCGAGAGCAATAATTCTAGCCTTAGACCTCCTCTGCAACTCAAAACTGGTAACCTGTAGACATTTTTAAACGCCGCTTATTGAGATTTTTAAGAGCCAAAGTTTGTCGCCTTTCCACGAGCCGGCGCAATTTTGAAACGCGACATGTTGGGTATCAGTTTACTCGGTGTAACATCTTCTTTCACAAAATATATATATAAAAAAAATGGGCTGTACTTTATTATTTTTTAATTCAACATTTTTTATTTTTTCCGAAAAAAATTGCACTTGTAAGACAGCTGCACAAATACGGTGTGACATTGCAACGGCCGCCATTTTATTCTCTAGTGTGTCTGAAAAAAATATATATAATGTTTGGGGGTTCTAAGTAATTTTCTAGCAAAAAAACCCCCCCCAAAAAACTGATTTTAACTTGTAAACTACCAAATCTGAAAAACAGGCCCGGTCCTTAAAGAAAGGAATGGCATTCCATCGTATTTTAGGACGTAATTATTGGACTCGTACCTTCCCATTGTGCTCCTTCACGTCCAGCTGGCCATACTGCAGGTAGCGCTCGGCTGCAGCGTAAGCCAGGCTCCGCATGCCCCTCGCAGCATAGAGGTGCAGGATCCTGGAAATCAAGGAAAAAGATGCAACCGGTAAGATGGGGGAAAGGGCAGTGCGAAGTGCCATACGAAGACCCAGAACTTCCTCCATGGCTACAGCCAGGGTCAGATATCCATCCCTTGGACCTCAAGGCTACGCCAAGGGGTAGACAGAAACAGCGGCTGCCTTGGGCACCTCAACACCAGTTGGACTCAAAAGGGGAAGGATGGGATGGGGGTGGGATGGGGATGGGATGGGAGTGGGATGGGGATGGGATGGGAGTGGGATGGGGGTGGGATGGGGATGGGATGGGAGTGGGATGGGGGTGGGATGGGAGTGGGATGGGGGTGGGATGGGGATGGGATGGGGGTGGGATGGGGGTGGGATGGGAGTGGGATGGGGGTGGGATGGGGGTGGGATGGGAGTGGGATGGGGGTGGGATGGGGATGGGATGGGAGTGGGATGGGGGTGGGATGGGAATGGGATGGGAGTGGGATGGGGGCGGGATGGGAGTGGGATGGGGGTGGGATGGGAGTGGGATGGGGGTGGGATGGGGATGGGATGGGAGTGGGATGGGGGTGGGATGGGGATGGGATGGGAGTGGGATGGGGGTGGGATGGGGATGGGATGGGAGTGGGATGGGGGTGGGATAGGAGTGGGATGGGAGTGAGATGGGGGTGGGATGTGGTGGGGGTGGGATAGGGTGGGGTGGGGTGGGGTGGGTGGGTCACACTTTTTTTTAGCTTGGATCCTTGGAAAGAACCTTGTCCCAGAACTTCTGAAGCCTGTAGGCACTTCTTTGTAGGTCTACAGTACCCAATGGTTGATCCAGCTTGGACAATAACCATCTGGACACAATTTTTGTTATTCGGAGATTCAGATGTATCCAAATTTCCCGAAAAATTACAATAGTAACAAATTTAAATGAATCCAAAAATAACGGAGCAAAAACTTTTGTCCAAATTAACACATTGTCCGAATTCGAAACAAACTCATAAATTATATTGAACTCAAAATGGGACCATATTTCTGACTATTGCTGATTTCCTTCACACACTGGTTTGCATTCGAATAGAGCCGCCTTCCTAATTCAGAATTTCGAACAGAATAGAATAGAATAAAACAATAGAATAGAATAAAATAGAATGTAAAATAAAAAAAACAGAAAATAAAAGAATAGAAAAAATAGAATAGAATAGAATAGAATAAATATTGTATAGCCATCTTCCGAAATTTATATTTCAAATAAAATAGAAAAAAAAAATAGAAAGACTATGATAGTGTTCCGAAATTTGAATTTTGAAAAGAATAGAATAGAATAATAAAATAGAAAAGAAAAGGACAGAAAAGAATAGAAAAGAAAAGAATAGAACAGAAAAAAATAGACTACAATAGAACTCTAATAGAATAGAAAAAACACTGAAAGAATATAGCTGCCTTCCAAAATTCTAATTTAAAAAAAGAATAGAAAATAAAAGAATAGAAAAAAAATAGAATAGAATAGAATAAATACTGTATAGCCATCTTCCGAAATTTACATTTCAAATAAAATAGAAAAAAAAAAATAGAAAGACTATGATAGTGTTCCGAAATTTGAATTTTGAAAAGAATAGAATAGAATAATAAAATAGAAAAGAAAAGGACAGAAAAGAAAAGAATAGAACAGAAAAAAATTGACTACAATAGAACTCGAATAGAATAGAAAAAACACTGAGAGAATATAGCTGTCTTCCAAAATTCTAATTTAAAAAAAGAATAAAAAAGAATAGAAAATAAAAGAATAGAATAGGATAGAAAATAAAGGAATAGAATGGAATGGAATAGAAAGAATATAGAAATTCAAAGACTATTTGTATTAGATTTCACATTTAAAACAGAATAGATTAGAATAAAACAATAGAATAGAATAGAAAATAAAAGAATAGTAAATAATTGAATAGAATAGAATAAATACTGTACAGCCATCTTGCATTTTAAAAAGAACAGAATAGAATATAAAAAACACTGAAAGAATATAGCTGTCTTCCAAAATTCTAATTTAAAAAAAGAATAAAAAAGAATAGAAAATAAAAGAATAGACTAGGATAGAAAATAAAGGAATATCATTTAATGGAATAGAAAGAATATAGCAGTCTTTCCGTAATTCAAAGACTGTTTGTATTAGAATTCACATTTAAAACAGAATAGAATAGAATAAAACAATAGAATAGAATAGAAAATAAAACAATAGTAAAGAATAGAATAAAACAATAGAATAGAATGGAAAATAAAAGAATAGTAAAGAATTGAATAGAATAGAATAAATACTGTATAGCCATCTTGCATTTTGAAAAGAATAGAATAGAATAAAACAATATAATAGAATAAAATAGAATGTAAAATAAAGAATAGAAAATAATAGAATAGAAAAAATAGAATAGAATAGAATAAATACTGTATAGCCATCTTCCGAAATTTACATTTCAAATAAAATAGAAAAAAAAAATAGAAAGACTATGATAGTGTTCCGAAATTTGAATTTTGAAAAGAATAGAATAGAATAATAAAATAGAAAAGAAAAGGACAGAAAAGAATAGAACAGAAAAAAATAGACTACAATAGAACTCGAATAGAATAGAAAAAACACTGAGAGAATATAGCTGTCTTCCAAAATTCTAATTTAGAAAAAGAATAAAAAAGATTAGAAAATAAAAGAATAGAATAGGATAGAAAATAAAGGAATAGAATGGAATGGAATAGAAAGAATATAGAAATTCAAAGACTATTTGTATTAGATTTCACATTTAAAACAGAATAGAATAGAATAAAACAATAGAATAGAATAGAAAATAAAAGAATAGTAAATAATTGAATAGAATAGAATAAATACTGTACAGCCATCTTGCATTTTAAATTTTTTAAATAGAATAGAATAGAAAATAAAAGAATAGAATAGAAAAGAAAATAGAAAAAAAAAGAAAATAAATACTGTATAGCCATCTTGCATTTTGAAAAGAACAGAATAGAATATAAAAGAATAGGATAGACTAGAATAAAATAGAATAGAATAGAAAATAAAAGAATAGAATAGAAAAGAAAATAGAAAAAAAAAAATACTGTATAGCCGTCTTACGAAATTAGAATTTTTAAGAGAATACAATAGAATAGAAAAGAAGAGGATAGAATAGGATGACATAGAATAGAAAATAAAAGAATTGAATAGAAAAAGAAAAGAACAGAAAATAAGTAAATAGCATGGAATATTTATACAACAGAATAAAATAGAAAGAATATAGCTGTCTTCCAAAATTCAAAATTTCAAAAAGAATAGAATAGAATAAAACAAGGTGGAATGGAAGATAACATAATTTAATGGAATAGAATAGAATAGAATAGGAAGATTATAGCAGTCTTTCCGAAATTCGAATTTGAAAAAAAACAGAATAGAATAAAACAGAATAGAATAGAAAAAAATGGAAAATAAAAGAGTAGAATAGAATAGAAAATAAAGGAAAATAATATACAAAAATAGAACAGAATATAAAGAATATAATAGAATAGAAAGAAAAAAAACCCAGAATAGATTATATTAGTATAGAATAAAACAGAAATAATTAGGACGTCTTTCGAATAGAATAGAGCCAGGTATTCTCCACCATAAATATTTTTGGATTGATTAAATATTTTCAATTCGAATTCATTTTGAATACTTTGAATCCATTGAAAAATTTGAATACTGTTGAAAACGAATACAACAGACAAAACGTAGCTGAGCGAATTTCATTAGGGGGGCAACGAAATGAAATTGGTTAATTGAAGAATCGATCCGAAACAAAACCAATCGAATGTTGCCGTTGCGCCTGCTGAGCACTCACGTGTCTCCGTCTCCATCCTGTAGCAGAAGCTGGTCCGGGTTGAGGTTCTGGAGCTGGAGTCTGGCTTTCTCTAGTTCCTGCGGTATCGATTCTGAAACCACGCAGCCTGGAACCCGGGCGTAGGCATCCGCTGCCGCCACCGGACACGGGACCGCCGCCAGCCAGGAGGGGTCGTGCCCAAAAGCGGTCAAGTAGGAAGCGTGGGCAGCGGAGACAGTCTGGAAAAAAAAAAAAATATATATATTGGTCAATATTTCAAATATTTTTCTAAAGCCCTGTTGAAGTTTGGACTAGAGTAGGGGTCTCCAAACTGCGGCCCCGAGGGCCAGGTGTGGCCCTTTGCTGGCCGTTATCTGGCCCTTGGGGCACAATTCCTTCCACTGATATGAAGCACTACTCCGCCCACTGATACCAACAATGGGGCACTAGATCTTCCACCGATACCAATGATGGGATACTACTCCTCCTACTAACAGGGGCAATACTCCTCCTCCTATTGACCACCAACCCTGAGGCCATATTTACTCTCTCTGATGCTGGGCCCGTGACATTTTCTGCCCCTGCCGACCCCAATCCGGCCTTCCTAAAGTCTGAAGGACAATAAAGCCCTGTTGAAGTTTGGACTAGAGTAGGGGTCTCCAAACTGCGGCCCGAGGGCCAGGTGTGGCCCTTTGCTAGCCTTTATCTGGCCCTTGGGGCACAATTCCTCCCACTGATATGAGGCCCTACTCCGCCCACTGATACCAACAATGGGGCACTATATCTTCCACCAATACCAATGATGGGATACTACTCCTCCTACTAATAGGGGCAATACTCCTCCTCCTATTGACCACCAACCCTGAGGCCATATTTATTCTCTCTGATGCTGGGGCCCATGACATTTTCTGACCCTGCCGACCCCAATCCGGCTTTCCTAAAGTCTAAAGGACAATAAAGCCCTGTTGAAGTTTGGACTAGAGCAGAGGTCTCCAAACTGCGGCCCCAGAGGGCCAGGTGTGGCCCCTTGCTGGCCTTTATCTCGCCCTTGGGGCACAATTCCTCCCACTGATACCAACAATGGGGCACTAGATCTTCCACCAATACCAGTGATGGGATACTACTCCTCCTACTAATAGGGGCAATACTCCTCCTCCTATTGACCACCAACCCTGAGGCCATATTTATTCTCTCTGATGCTGAGCCCATGAAATTTTCTGCCCCTGCCGACCACAATCCGGCCCTCCTAAAGTCTGAAGGACAATAAAGTGGCCCCTTAAGTTTGGAGACCCCTGGACCAGAGGGTCCTACTGAATGGTTGCTGCGGGTTGGTGGACTCCACACCTCGTCCTGTTGGCTCACCCCTAAGTCTGGCTCCAGACCTTGAGCTTCAGTCCTCCCGATCTCATCCCATCTGCCATCATGGCTGTACAGTGCCCCAGGTCCATAGAGGTCCTCCATCGGGGGGTACGGGTAGTGGGCGGTGGCTCTTTGGAAGACATGGGGCTCATCTTCTTGCTGGACGGGGCTTTGGTGAAGAAATGGAGACGTACTAACGGCACCTAGAAAAAGTGACAAAGCGTCAGTATCAGAAATATGAATGATCATTCGGCCAAATAGTCCATGGATCTTAGCCAATCGGTGATGAGAGAAAGAGCATTGGAGAGAATAGAACGAGTGAGAAGGGAGAGGGGCCATCAAGGTGAGGGAAGGTGAGCTAGATCTGCAAGACGTGAGGGAAAGCATATCATCAAGCTGAGGCTCCACCTAATTATATTTGATCTTCCATGGTTCCTCCTTTCCCCCAACAGCAACATGATAATGAACTTAATTAGAATCAATAGCTGCCCCCCCCCCCCCTAGAAACAATGGATCCTCCCAGCAACAATAAATCCACCCCAGCATCAATAACTCCCCATCAACATAGCCACCTGGCAATACCAGATTTCCAGCAACAATTGCCCCCCAAGAACAACAATAAAGCTTCCCCAGCAACAGTATACATTTCCTGCAACAATAGATACCCCAACAACAATAAACTCTCTCCAGCATCAATAACCCCCAGCAACAATAAATCCACCCCAGCATCAATAACCCTCCAATCAACATAGCCACCTGGCAATACCAGATTCCCATCAACAATTGCCCCCCCCCCCCCATAACAATAAAGATTCCCCAGCAACAATAGACATTTCCTGAAACAATAGATACCCCAACAACAATAAACTCTCTCCAGCATCAATAACCCCCAGCAACAATAAATCCACCCCAGCATCAATAACCATCCAATTAACATAGACACCTGGCAATACCAGATTCCCAGCAACAATTGCCCCCCCCCCCCCCCCCCACAACAATAAAGCTTCCCCAGCAACAACAGACATTTCCTGCAACAATAGATACCCCAACAACAATAAACTCTCTCCAGCATCAATAACCCCCAGCAACAATAAATCCACCCCAGCATCAATAACCCCCCAATCAACATAGCCACCTGGCAATACCAGATTCCCATCAACAATTGCCCCCCCCCCCCATAACAATAAAGCTTCCCCAGCAACAATAGACATTTCCTGAAACAATAGATACCCCAACAACAATAAACTCTCTCCAGCATCAATAACCCCCAGCAACAATAAATCCACCCCAGCATCAATAACCATCCAATTAACATAGACACCTGGCAATACCAGATTCCCAGCAACAATTGCCCCCCCCCCCCCCCCACAACAATAAAGCTTCCCCAGCAACAACAGACATTTCCTGCAACAATAGATACCCCAACAACAATAAACTCTCTCCAGCATCAATAACCCCCAGCAACAATAAATCCACCCCAGCATCAATAACCCCCCAATCAACATAGCCACCTGGCAATACCAGATTCCCATCAACAATTGCCCCCCCCCATAACAATAAAGATTCCCCAGCAACAATAGACATTTCCTGAAACAATAGATACCCCAACAAGAATAATCTCTTTCCAGCATCAATAACCCCCAGCAACAATAATTTCACCCCAGCATCAATAACTCCCCATCAACATAGCCACCTGGCAATACCAGATTTCCAGCAACAATTGCCCCCGCCCCAACAACAATAAAGCTTCCCCAGCAACAATTGACATTTCCTGCAACAATAGATACCCCAACAACAATAAACTCTCTCCAGCATCAATAACCCCAGCAACAATAAATCCACCCCAGCATCAATAACCCTCCAATCAACATAGCCACCTGGCAATACCAGATTCCCAGCAACAATTGCCCCCCCCCCCAACAACAATAAAGCTTGCCCAGCAACAATAGACATTTCCTGAAACAATAGATACCCCAACAACAATAAACTCTCTCCAGGATCAATAACCCCCAGCAACAATAAATCCACCCCAGCATCAATAACCCCCCCAATCAACATAGCCACCTGGCAATACCAGATTCCCAGCAATAATTCCCCCCCCCCCCCCAACAACAATAAAGCTTCCCCAGCAACAATAAACATTTCCTGAAACAAAAGATGCCACAACAGCAAAAAACTCTCTCCAGCATCAATAACCCCCAGCAACAATAAATCCACCCCAGCATCAATAACCCCCCAATCAACATAGCCACCTGGCAATAACAGATTCCCATCAACAATTGCCCCCCCCCCCAACAACAATAAAGCTTGCCCAGCAACAATAGACATTTCCTGCAACAATAGATACCCCAACAACAATAAACTCTCTCCAGGATCAATAACCCCCAGCAACAATAAATCCACCCCGGCATCAATAACCCCCCAATCAACATAGCCACCTGGCAATACCAGATTCCCAGAAACATCCCCCCCCCAACAACAATAAAGCTTCCCCAGCAACAATAGACATTTCCTGAAACAATAGATACCCCAACAAGAATAAACTCTCTCCAGCAACAATAACCCCCAGCAACAATAAATCCACCCCAGCATCAATAACCCCCCAATCAACATAGCCACCTGGCAATACCAGATTCCCAGCAACAATTGCCCCCCCCCCAACAACAATAAAGCTTGCCCAGCAACAATAGACATTTCCTGAAACAATAGATACCCCAACAACACTAAACTCTCTCCAGCATCAATAACCCCCAGCAACAATAAATCCACCCCCAGCATCAATAACCCCCCAATCAACATAGCCACCTGGCAATACCAGATTCCCAGGAACAAGTGCCCCCCCCCCCCCCCCCAACAACAATAAAGCTTCCCCAGCAACAATAGGCATTTCCTGCAACAATAGATACCCCAACAACAATAAACTCTCTCCAGGATCAATAACCCCCAGCAACAATAAATCCACCCCGGCATCAATAACCCCCCAATCAACATAGCCACCTGGCAATACCAGATTCCCATCAACAATTGCCCCCCCATAACAATAAAGCTTCCCCAGCAACAATAGACATTTCCTGAAACAATAGATACCCCAACAACAATAAACTCTCTCCAGCATCAATAACCCCCAGCAACAATAAATCCACCCCAGCATCAATAACCCCCCAATCAACATAGCCACCTAGCAATACCAGATTCCCAGGAACAAGTGCCCCCCCCCCCCCCCCCAACAACAATAAAGCTTCCCCAGCAACAATAGGCATTTCCTGCAACAATAGATACCCCAACAACAATAAACTCTCTCCAGCAACAATAGATCTCCACCAGCAACAGTAGATCCTCCAGAAGCCAGTAGCAATAAGCCCCCCCCCCCCCAACACACCCCAGCACACTTGCCATTACATTCATTCAGTCCTGAAGGTGGCAGAACTGCATTTCCCCCACATTTCTGCTGAAAAAGAAAAGGCCCTGTATCCGTATAATGAGAGAGAGTTTATCAGAAAGGAAGAGCAGTAGATAATTATGGTAACCCATCTGGGTACTTACCTGAATCCTGATTATATTCAACCAGGGCAGCAGGGATCTTTAAAGAAGACAAATGATAGATTGTCAGCTCACTGAAAACAGCAGAACGTTAGAACAGGACATGAAATGAATAAACTTTATGATTTTAGGTTTGCTTTCAAAATACAAATAGCAGGTGTGAGCAGCTGCAGCAAAGAATGTCGCCCTCTTTCCTTGCTTCTTCAAATGATGGTTTTGGTTGTGAATCTGCAAGTTTCGGATATTTTCTTAGGCCATATCTTATATACTCATCATATATATATATATATATATATATATATATATATATATAATCACCACATCGCAGCATTCATCACTTTCCAGGAAATTGAAACAAAAAATAAGATGCTACTCTTTAGTTGGCCTGGTAGAGCTGCAATAGCATAGGTTTTGGTTGAGATTTTTAGGGGCTTCCCCACCTTCACCACTTCAGCTCCTGAAGGTTTTACCCCCCCCATCATGACCTGGTCATTTTTTGCTATTTAGCACTGCATTACTTTAACTGGTAATTGTCATGCAATACTGTATCCAAATAAAATGGATGTCAATTCCTTCCCCCCCCCCCCCCCCCCCCAAATAGAGCTTTCTTTTGGTGGTACAGTGCCTTGAAAAAGTATTCATACCCCTTGAAATTCTCCACATTTTGTTAAAGAGGGCTTCCAAATTCAGATACCCCCCTTCCCAAAAGGGACATGGGGACAAAGTGCTTTGGGGGGCCCCCCCATGTTGGAGACGTGACCTGGTATGGTTCAGGAGGGTGAGAACCCGCTTGTTTCCCCCCCCCCCCTTGTTTCTCCAGGCTGCATGCCCCCGTGGCATTTCTTCAAAAAATGTTGGCATCGGTTGTTAAAGATTCTGGCGGCTGCCACTCCGTGTAAATGTTAGCGCTCCTAAAACACTTTTTTGAAAACACTCCTAGACATTGCAAACATGCCGGCAAAAACGCTAATATTAGTATATTATTGTATATTAGTGTATTTTATCTGGTGTTTTTTCTAGCAGTTTTGGAGCTGCTAGTGTGAATGGAGCCTAAAAATCAGGGACCGGGAGAAAGAGGTACAAGGTGGCCCTTGGAGTCCATTTCGCTCTCCTTCTCCCAGAAGCCTCCTGGAATCAAATCTGCCAAAAATAAAACTGAAATCCTAATTTGGCTCAGGACTTCCGAAATCATAGAAATCTATCTAAATCTGAATCTAATATCTGATTTTTGGAATCAACTCTATTGGTTATTAGAATCTTTTATTTGGTTGGCTGTAATAAGCATGGCTGTCTTTTTATTTTCTTTCAGAGTTTAGGGAATACAAAAGCTCCCATCCTGACCCCATATTTTATACTGTAAGGACCCTCCTTACCCCATACTTTATACTGTAAGGACCTACCTTACCCTATACTTTATACTGTAAGGACCTACCTTACCCTATACTTTATACTGTAAGGACCCTCCTTACCCTATACTTTATACTGTAAGGACCCTCCTTACCCTATACTTTATACTGTAAGGACTTACTTGGTTAGTGTTGTGCTGTTGGCGCTTCTGTTCAAGCAGTTTCTTCACTGTCTGTGTTGATGAAGGCGAACAGAATGACCTGCAGTCTGGGAGATAACCAGCAGGGGGCAATAATGTCAAAGTTTTAGATGTAATACATAGAAACAACATGTAACAATGTTATAATATGACAAGCCAAATAAAACCATTATCATAACTTGTCACTGTTGTTTTAGGAGGCGGTGGGTGCGTTTTAATGACATAACTAATGCTGTTAATAGGTTACATTGTACCTAGTGAGATCGTTTTTTTGTCCATGAAAAAAGAGAAATTATAAGGAAAGGAAAGAAGAGGAGAGGGGGAGGGAGGAGAGAAGAGACGAGGTGAGGGGAGGAGGAGAGAAGAGAAAACATGAGGAGAGAAGAGAAGAAAAGAGAAGAGAAGGGGTGAGGGGAGGAGAGAAGAGAGGAGGGTAGAAGAGAAGAGGTGAGGGGGAGGGTGGAGAAAAGAGGTGAGGGGAGAAGAGAGGAGGTGAGGGGAGGAGAGAAGAGAAGAGGTGAGGGGAGGAGAGAAGAGAGGAGGTGAGAGGAGGAGAGGAGAGAAGAGAAGAGGTGAGGGGAGGAGAGAAGAAAAGAGGTGAGGGTAAGAGAGAAGAGAAGAGGTGAGGGGAGGGAGGAGAGAAGAGAGGAGGTGAGGGGAGGAGAGAAGTGAAGAGGTGAGAGGTGTTGAGAGGCTAGTTATAAATAAACAAATGTTTTGTATGATTTTCATCAGATCATCCACCCCTTCACAATAATTCCTTTCCTTATTCCTTTTTCTTTCTTCCTTTTTCCATATTCCTTTTTAATTCCCTTTGCTCTCTTGTCCTTTGCTTCCCTTTCTTTATTCTCTATTAATCTTTCCTTTTCTTTCCTTTCTTCTTTCCATTCCTTTCTGTTCCTTTTTTTCTCTTTCCTTTCTCCCTTTCCTTTCCTTTTTCTTTATTCCTGTGCTTTCCTTTTTCCTTTTTCTTTATTCCCTTTTCCTCTTTCCTTCCTTTTCTTTCCTTTCCTTTTATGCTTTCATTTAATTTTCTTTTTCTTTATTCCTCCTTTCCTTTGCGTTCCCTACTCTTTATTCATGTTTCCTTTCCTTTCTTTATTCCTTTTTTCTTTCCTTTCCTTTAATTTCCTTTCTTTTCCCTTCCTTTCCTTTATTCTTTCATTTCCTTTTCTTTATTCCTTTCCTTTCTGTTCCTTTTTTTTTCTTTTCTATTTCCTTTTCCTTTCTTTTCATTTCATCCCTTTTTCCTTTCCTTTCTTTTTCTTTATTTCTTTCCTTTCTGTTCCTTTTTTTTTCTATTTTTCCTCTTCCCTTTCCTTTTATTTCCTTTCCTTTTTCTTTATTCTCCTTTCATTTCCCTTCCTTTCCTTTTCTTTCCTTTCCTTTCCTTTCTTTTAATTTCATCCCTTTTCCTTTCATTTATTATTTTTCTTTTTCTCTATTCCTTTCCTTTCTGTTCCTTTTTTTTTCTTTTTCTTTTTTTCCTCTTCCCTTTCCTTTTATTTAATTTCCTTTTTCATTCTACCTTTTCTTTCCCTTTTCTTTATTCTCCTTTCCTTCCCTTCCCCTTTCCTTTCCTATTTTACCTTTCCTTCCCTTCCCATTTCCTTTCCTATTTTACCTTTCCTTTCCTTCCCCTTTCCTTTCCTATTTTACCTTTCCTTTCCTTCCCTTCCCCTTTCTTTTCCTATTTTACCTTTCCTTTCCTTCCCTTCCCCTTCCTTTCCTATTTTACCTTTCCTTTCCTTCCCTTCCCTTCCCCTTCCTTTCCTATTTTACCTTTCCTTTCCTTCCCTTCCCCTTCCTTTCCTATTTTACCTTTCCTTTCCTTCCCTTCCCTTCCCCTTTCCTTTCCTATTTTACCTTTCCTTTCCTTCCCTTCCCTTCCCCTTCCTTTCCTATTTTACCTTTACTTTCCTTCCCTTCCCCTTCCTTTCCTATTTTACCTTTCCTTTCCTTCCCTTCCCCTTCCTTTCCTATTTTACCTTTCCTTTCCTTCCCTTCCCCTTCCTTTCCTATTTTACCTTTCCTTTCCTTCCCTTCCCCTTCCTTTCCTATTTTACCTTTCCTTTCTTTCCCTTCCCCTTCCTTTCCTATTTTACCTTTCCTTCCCTTCCCTTCCCTTTCCTTTCCTTTCCTTTCCTTTCCTTTCCTTTCCTTTCCTTTCCTTTCCTTTCCTTTCCTTCCCTTCCCTTCCCTTCCCTTCCCTTCCCTTCCCTTCCCTCATGGAGAACACACAAATATAATGAAGGGGCTGCAGATACTTTCCAGCGATTTCCAGTAGAACTCTCTGACTTTCTCTCCTCTGACTGAGACAATTGAACCCGCCATGTTTTTATGTGGGGCTGTCAGAGGGGTTGCGCGGTGAGGCTGAAAGCAACTTCTCGATAAATAAAAGATGACAAACGTTTTCATGTCCCCCTTTCCTCAATGCGAGGGACTTCCCCTATTAATCACCCAGCAGTCATAAAGAAGAGAATCCGGCGAGTCCAGTAATTATTATTTTTTTTCTCAATAACTCGCACAACCCGAAAGCCAAGAATTTACATGGCAACTTTATTACCACGCAGCGTAAAGTACGCCATGGGGCGCCGTGCGCATCACTGCTTCCTATACTGATTCCCGACGCACGGCGGCCGGCTGCTGACAAAATGACTCAGTCTGCGGTGTCAGGGCGGACGGCGAGCGACCACAACGTAAATGTCAATGAGATCACAGCGTTTGAGGACGGGAGCGGGGGATACACACACGGATTATACACCGAAATGAAAGTTCACAGGACCGGCAAATCTTTAGACGCGCTTCAAGTCCCATCCATCACAAACCCTCAAAATGCCAGATAATTGACATTGTTATCGCATGATTGCACCCAAATATTCCATGAAATCCACCATTATAGACTGCAGGAGGCTCGGCGGAGGCTGCCGGTGCTGCCTTTCACCTGGATGGCTAAACAGGAAGTCAGCTGTGTGCTCGGAAATGTCTTCCCCTCCAGTCTACAACTTTATCTCAATTATAAGTCCATGTATTCCTTAAAGTGTCTTAACCCCTTCAATACCGGGCACTTTCACCCCCCTTCCTGCCCAGACCAGTTATCAATGTTCTGCGTTGTCACATTTTGAATGACAATGGCGCGGCAATTTAATGCTGTACCCTTATGACAGTTTTTATTTTATTTTTTTTTGAGAAAGATAGACCTTTCTTTTGGTGGTTTTTAGTCACCACTGGATTTTTTGTTTAATGTTTTGCTAAACAAACAAAAAAAGTTAGAATTTTTTTTCCATTGTTTCTGTTATATGATTTTACAAATAAGAAATTCTTCTTCACTGATGTGCACTGATGAAGCTTCACTGATGGCCACTGAGGAGGCTGCATAACTGGGCACTGATGGGCACTAATGAGGCTGAACTGATGAGACAGCATTGATGAGGCTGAATAAATGAGTAAAGATGAGGCTGCACTGATGAGGTAGCACTGATGACGCTGCATAAATGGGCACTGATGAAGCTGCACTGATGGCCGCTGATGAGGCTGCTAACTGGGCACTGATGGGCACTAATGAGGCTGCATTGATGAGGAATCACTGATCGGCACTTATGAGCTAGCACTGATGAGGCAGCACTGATGAGGCAGCACTGATAGGCAGCACTGATGGGCGCTGATGAGGCAGCACTGATGGGCACTGATGAGGCAGCACTGATAGGCAGCACTGATGGGCGCTGATGAGGCAGCACTGATGGGCGCTGATGAGGCAGCACTGATAGGCAGCACTGATGGGCACTGATGGGCATGGATAAACTGCACTGATGGGCACTAATAAGCTGCACCGATGGGCACTGATGAGGCTGCACTGATGAGGCAGCACTGATGAGGCAGAACTGATGGGCACTGATAAGGCAACACTGATAGGCAGCACTGATGGACACCGATAAGCAACACTGATGGGCACAGATAAGCTGCACTGGTAAGCTGCACCGATGGGCACTGATGAGGCAGCACTGATAGGCAGCACTGATGGGCGCTGATGAGGCAGCACTGATGGGTACTGATGAGGCAGCACTGATAGGCAGCACTGATGGGCGCTGATGAGGCAGCACTGATGGGCGCTGATGAGACAGCACTGATAGGCAGCACTGATGGGCACTGATGGGCATGGATAAACTGCACTGATGGGCACTAATAAGCTGCACCGATGGGCACTGATGAGGCTGCACTGATGAGGCAGCACTGATGAGGCAGAACTGATGGGCACTGATAAGGCAACACTGATAGGCAGCACTGATGGGCACCGATAAGTAACACTGATGGGCACAGATAAGCTGCACTGGTAAGCTGCACCGATGGGCACTGATGAGGGAGAACTGATAGGTAGCACTGATGGACACTGACAGGCAGCGCTGATGGGCATGGAAATGCTGCACTGATGGGCACCAATAAGGGGAAATGATGAAGCTGCATTGATGGGCATTGATGAGGCTGCACTGATGAAGCAGTACTGATGGACACTAATGAGGTAGCATTGACGGTCACACTAATGAGGTGGGCATTGATGAGGCTGCACTGATGAGCTAGCACTGATGGGCAATTATGAGGCTGCACTGATGAGGTAGTACTGATGTGCACTAATAAGCTGCACTGATGGGCACCGATGAGGAGGCACGGGCAAGGCTGCACGGATGAGGAGGCACTGATAGGGGGCACTGATGGGCACTGATTGGAACTGATGGGATGCACTGATTATGGTTGTTCATGATTCCTGGCACACTTGCCTGTTGCCAGCTCTCCGTTGAGAAAAGGAATGCCGATCATCGGCAAGTTTGTTTACAGGGGACCAGCTGTGATTGGACACAGCTGATCACATGGTAAAGGGGCGCTTTGATAGGCCCTTTACCACTATCTTTGAGCAGCTGTGCCCAAAAGACACAGCGGTAACAGAACATACACCGATGTGTGCACCAGGGGGTGCATAGGAGGCATGTTCTGGGAGGACATCCATGGAGGGGGAGGGGTTCTGTAGTCCTAACACACATCCTGTCCTAATGGGACAACGCTGCTCCTCCATACAGTTAGGTGAGTGAACATTGTCACCATTGCTTTTCTTTTTTCAGGCTAGGCAAGTATATGTTCTACATGCACAGAATTTTTTTTTTTAATCCTGCCAGAAATCCAGGGTCTTTGTAACGTCCCGTGCTCTCTGCCTGTGCTGCATTCTTATCTTTAACATTCTTCTTAGCTATCTATGAGGACTACAGAACACCTACACCCCTATCCCCATGGAGAAGATGTCAGGGCTGGGCTCAGCCCTTCCTTCTCTGAGCTGGCCGCTCAGCGGTCGGCTAATTGCCGGCTCCCATCTCTCTCAACAGGTACTCAGCTGTTGATGATCCTGCTCGTCAGTCCTGCCTACTTAAGCCGTCCAGCCCAGAGGATCTCTGGCTTCGCCTTGGTCAACATCACAGAGACTATCTCCTGCGTTCCTGTTCAAGACTTGCTTTGCTGACATCCCTTCTGGCTCCAGATCCTGCTGTTGATGATCCTGCTCGTCAGTCCTGCCTACTTTAGCCGTCCAGTCCAGAGGATCTCTGCCTTTGCCTTGGTCAACATCACAGAGACTATCTCCTGCATTCCTGTTCAAAGACTTGCTTTGCTGACATCCCTTCTGGCTCCAGATCCTGCTGTTGATGATATCCTGCTCGTCAGTCCTGCCTACATAAGCAGTCCAGCCCAGAGGATCTCTGCCTTCGCCTTGGTCAACATCACAGAGACTATCTCCTGTGATCCTGTTCAAGACTTGC